>NC_053024.1:647554603-647728954 GCF_003073215.2 Triticum urartu | reverse complement strand
TTTTGCTCTGGAGGACTGTCCCCAGCACCTAGTTAATTTGAACAACAGGATAAAATTGTGTCAGACCATTTCAGGACAAATGCACGGGTAATGTACTTATAAAATAAACATATCATTTAGAACTGGAAGAGCTATTGCCGAAGTTTCATCTGAGTCACAGTTGCTGCAAGAGGCGAAATGTTTAATAACTGAAGTTGCTAACAATGAGCAAAATCGGCTCTAATGGCATCGGCGGTAAAACATCAATGATGTTTTAGTTGTAGTAAGAATAGGCAGGTTGCAAATTTATCTTAGACGCGGATAAGTACAGTACTTGAAGCAAAGAAGTTTCAAAAAAGGAGGTGAGGAACCATGTGAAGATATTATGGAGAAAACTCACCATCTGTGGATGACTTTCTGTAGGTGTTCTTCAAGAACTCCACGAAAGAATGCTCATTGTGATCAAGCATCACTGGTCCAAAACAACGTCAAAGTTTCCAATAGTTATTACTAACATGATTTTGCCACTTTTCTATATAGCTTCTTCGCAAATCAACGTCAGACAAAGATGAGTAGATTACATTGTTGAAACAATTCATGCCATTTATGCTCAGAGGAACCGAGCAAGAGCGATCGCACCGCCTCTGAATCTTTGTCTGAGCACATCTTGGAAAGGTTGTTCGTATCTAACAGGATACCTGCAAGCTGAGGGCAAACCCACAGAACATAATCAGGCGTGCCAGTAATTTACGCACAACGATCGCTAGAGCAGGTTGAAAATACACCACCAACCAGAAGTTTCTTTATGTCCAGGCTCTGAAGTAGGGCATAAGCTTCTTCAGAATGGTCATTGGCGAGGAGTGTGCAAACTGAGCCCGCCTAGGAGACAAAAACAAGCATGATTATGAAGTAAATGACGGAACCATATGATTTCTTCACCAGACGAACCAAAAGTACTTAGCACAAGTACACGATATTACCTCACCGTTTGATCTCAAAACATCTTGCCCCACCACCACCAAGCTGGCCCGCTGATCCATTATTAATCCCTCCATATCAACCTATAATTCAGTTCAGCCTCCCAAAGTCAGCATCATACATTATACATCTGCTTTACCCAGGATGTATCTGCAGGAACAAGCAGTTGATATGCCACCGCGGCGCATTGCCATCCTACACCTTATGCAGAAAAAATAAATGCGCCATATACTCATGGCGTTCCTCATTTGTTGCTGTGCATATTAACGGGGGCAACACATGAGGTACAGGCTAGCACCCAAACTCGCAATTGCACAAAGCATATATCAGTCATCGCCATTCACTCGAATGGAATGGCGGCCACATGGTACCAATCGGAATTAAGAACACCCACATGGCACTGCGATGGATTGCTGTATAGCCTCATCATCCTTGTCGCCTCTGCCCAAATTATAAAAGCCCAATAACTCTGGAACGGGACCTAGACAGTTGTCTGTCGGAGAAGAATCCCATGCTGGCCATCTAAGTACAATCAAGCACCCCATTGTTGCAAGGCATGGCCTACCTCGTCGGCGAAGAGCAGGGCCGAGGCGTCGACCCCGACGTGGTAGAGGAGCCAGGCCGCCTGCCTGCACCCCGTCATCCTGCTCCGGCGCATGTTCACCACCGGCACCGCCGCCGCGTGGCCGTCCCCCTTGCTCGACTGCATCCACGCGTAGAATATCGCCGCCACGATCGAGCTCACACCTGCTCCAAATCAACAGGAGAAAATCGCAAGCGAGCGAGCGATACTGGTGGTTAGATTCAGATACGCTTTAGGGATAAAACATGAGGACCAATTGATATTACTTTTGGAGGCGTCGGAGAGCACGAGCTTCGTGGACCTCGAGCGGGAGGAGCGGTCCCCGGAGGACTGGTCGGCGAGGGCGGCGCGCTGGCGGCGGAGGAAGGCGTTGAGGCGGGCGACGCCGTCGTCGAAACCGTCGACGGCGGGGGAGCCAGAGGCGGACGCGTGGCGGCGGTGGTGCACGGGGCGCGGGGGCGCGGAGGCGGAGGGTGGAGAGTTGGACGCCGAGGAGATTGTGCGGCGGAGGGAGGCGGAGGGGTCCGGGCCGGAGGGGCCGTGGAAGCGGGACTTGCGGCGGGACGAGTGCGGGTTCGGCGGCAGGGACGGGGAAGGGGACGGCGGCGCCGACGGGGTGGAGGTGTCGGAGCGCGGGGGCGAGGAGATAATGGACGCCCGCTGCAGGATCTCGTCGCCGATGCCGCCCGGCTGCCGGTGCCTGCACACACACGCCGGGAGGAGCAGCGCTTAGCGGCGCCCAGTGGGTGGCGAAGTTTTCCGGCGTGGTTTGAAACTGGGCCACTCATTCATCATTGTTGGGCCGGTAGTAATATGCTTTCGGCCTAGTTCGGCCCATTAAAGCCGAAATACGAAATATGCGAATTCTTTTGTGCAAAAAGTGAGATGATGATAGAGTTACAAAAACCTCTCAAAATTATAGTTACAAAAAATATTAATTATGATGAAAATAAAATACTATATGTGATATTCATAGGTTAATATTTTTAAATGTCAAAAAATTATATCCCTGGCCAATTTTATAGAAAATTTAACAGTATATACAATACGAAATAAATGAAATATGGTGGATCTAACAGACTTTGCTGGCATAGTGGATGCTGGTATTCTTTCTACAAACTTAATCAGAGATAGAAATGTTTGGCTTTCAAAAAATTAATACACTTCATAAACAAATAATGGAGAGAGCATTTTTTTCACATAGTGCTAGATAGTAGAAAATAAACCGAAAATGCCAAATGGAGGCCAAATTTAAAACCTTCCAAATTCAAACAGTTTCAAAATGTTTTGAAAACAAATACACATATACCTAGAGACATAATGTACTTGTGTTTAAATTTTCAGGTCGAACTATGTTAAATTGCGGGCTACAAAAAAAAACATATCTATGGTTTTTTTAGCATATGTATTGCTCATCCTCAAAGTCCATGATTTTTTTGCAGCTCTCAATTCAAGATATTTCATCCTAAAACTTTACACACATACAATTACTTCCTTGTATGCATGTGTATTTTATTTTGAGATTCTTTTTTTTTTAACTGAGAAGTTAGAAATTTGAAAAATAAAGCCCTTGAGCTTGGTCTCCAAAATGCCCTAATCAAAATAAACGTGTATAAAAAAATGAGCTGTGAGACGACTCAGACGAGACGATGTTTTGCACCGAAAACTACAGATCACAATGCATCAGTGGCGCGCGCATATGCACGAACGGAATGATCCGATATACCTTCTCGCGGAACGTGACATGGGGTCCCGGCGGTCGAGCGCCGGCGAGGGCTCCGTGCCGTTGCCGCCGGCGAACTTGGGCACCTGCCTGGACGGCGAGCCCATCCGCCCCGGCGACCCGGACCCGACCATCATCCTCTTGGCCTCCTCCAGCCACTCCTGCGTCTGCTTGCTCGCGTTGCTGGCCCTGCTGCTGCCGCCGCCGCCGCTACGGCCGCCTTCGCTTTCCGCCCTCTGCGGCTTCTTCTCCGACGACTGCTTCTTCTTGCTGCTGCTGCTGCTCTCGCCCGTGAGGTCGTACGCGGGGGAGCCGGCGGCGACGGCGCTGTGCTTCACGCCGACGGTCCCGAAGAACCAGTCGTTCATGAAGTCCGTCAGGTCCGGCGTCCCGTCCACCTCCATGGCAGCTAGCCGACGACGACGACGAGTACGTGTTCTTGCTCTTTTTTTGCTGCTGGCACGGCTTCCGATTGGTGGACCGGGTGTGGTGTGGTGTTTCTAGGGTTTGCTGATCGTGGAGTAATTAACTGGTAGGGTTAAATTTGCTGCGGAGAGCGCGTCAAGTAATCGATGAGACGATGACCGCGTAGCCGGCCGGCGGCCGGCGCGCGTCTGCGTTGTACCGTAGCGGCGAGTGATCATTCCGAGGGCTTCTTTCTTGGCAGATGGAGCTTGCTGAAGAGACAACGGGCGGGTCCGACGGTCGGCCGTTGCCTTGGCTGTCTTTGCAAACGTGACAGCTTACTCAATAACGCACGCAGGTTTATTTTTTTTAACACAGATGCAGATGCTCATACATATATACACTCACTGATATGAACACATGCACGCGCGCACATCATATCTCTATTAGCACCTCTCAGAGATTGAGTTGGCACATCATCTTAAAATTGACGAAGTTGTCACAGACTTCTTCATAATAAACGGATAGTCTCCTTCCACTAAACGCATATTGCTGATTTGCTGAAAGGCCTGAAATAAATCCTGGAAAATGCGAACAGCAATGTCAAGTCTAACACTTGAACTTTGATCGGTTAAGAATATCACTGTCCTCCTAACCATTCAAACCACGGGGTGGTTTGCTGTACTTTTTTTTTCTTCAACAGTTGCAGCACGCATGTTCAACAATATTTCTTTTTCACGACGACTATACCCGTCACGTTGCAGGTTATTCCGCCACCCGAGGATACTGGGCCGGACCATTTAGTCTGATTTTTCTTGTTCTCTAGGTTTTCAATTGAAGATGCTCGCTCGCTGCTGGGTTTTTTCATCGTTGTACTGATTTTTAGTTTTTTCTGGGTTTCTTTTGTTTCTTCACCGCTTTTCTTCGGTTTTCTTTCTTTGGTTTTACTACGTGTATTTGGTGTCATAGATCTTATCACATTTTTATGCAGATTTGAACAAAGTTAAACAAGTTTGGCTTAAGGTAAACTTATAAATTCATTTATTTTGAAATGGAGGGAGCAAGTTTATATCAACAGTCTCGTTTTTTTGAGGAAGTTTATATGAACAGTCAGACAGTGACATTAGTGACAAGCCCAGGAAAATGGAAAAAAAAATCAGACAGAGACAAGGCCCAGGGAAATGAAAAAAAAATGCATAGGAATGCACTAGCCGGGAATTTCTGTAGACTTGAACAAAGTTAAACAAGTTTGACTTAGGGTAAACTTATAACTTCATTTATTTTGAAATGGAGGGAGCAAGTTTATATCAACAGTCAGACAGTGACATTAGTGACAAGGCCCAGGGAAATGATAAAAAAAAAACTCAAACACTGACAAGGCCCAGGGAAATGAGAAAAAAATGCATAGAAATAAACCAGCGGGGAATCGAACCCGGGTCTGTACCATGGCAGGGTACTATTCTACCACTAGACCACTGGTGCTTTGATGCATCTAAATTGTTTGCATGTCTCAACAACTTATGCATAGCAACCCTATGGTTGGAAACCAGATAGTGCCCTGTATCCATGTAGTTCAGTGTTGGCAACTAAAAGCTTTTAATACATGCATGTCGGATCCACATACTACATCATTCTAAGGGAAGATGCCAACGTCAACGTGTCACAATGAAAGACAGGAAGTGGTGACCTCATTGCAGACGAGCTACTCAGACATGGCACATAAATCAGCAGGAACTCGTTCAAAGAAAATCTGTTACGGGCAAACAGACCACAGTACATTTGTTTTCCACTTCTCTTCTGGAGAGAAAGGCCGAAACCCGACTTTATAAATAAAACCAAATAAATGGCAGAGTAGCATACACATCGAACAGAGGTCCGAACTATGTAGTGAAAAGATCCATCAAAGCATACAGCATAGGGGCACAACATCCCTTGGTAGTGAAGCCTGGCCTTAGTAATGTCCATGGATGAAGCCTGTAGCAAATGAAGCCTGCCTTTGGTAGAAAATTCAAGCAAGTAGCAAATGAAGCCTGCCCTTGGTAATGTCCATGGATGGAGGACGGGGATTCAACAGTTAGCTGGTTGAAGATGCCTTTCAACGGATGTTTCACGGATGGATGCTCCAGCAAAAACGATGGCGCAATGGTAGTCCCTGCAGTACATGTTTTTAGGATGACTTTAAAACACCTCTGTGTGTGTGGGATGCTTGGCTGTGTAATAAGCTCCTTTCGCTTTTGCTGGTAGTTTATTGCTTTTTCCTTCTTTTGGTTAGTTATTAAATGGAAATGCAAAGCAACTATATACGAAGTAAAAGTGCAATCTTGTACTATGTCAATAATTTGTATGAAAAAAGATATATGAAAATTTTCACAATATGTAGGGCATATTTGCTAACCGATCTTGTTTACTCCATTCAAAATTAACAGCAACAGAAAATAACGTGCACAGAAGGAACTGAGATTGTACCTGCTGCGCCCATGAATTGGAATATAAGAAGTCAATTCACGGAAGTTAACATATATACTATATGAAATTGTTCAACTGACAAGCATAGCCTCTTCCGGATACATCCTTCAACAAAATTATGATAACGGGTGAGTGATAAAAAATATATTGTTCCTTTTCTGTGCTAATTTAGAAGACCACCCCTAAAAACTGAAAAGGATGAATGTCAAGCTCCTTTTCATGCCAAACATGCATAAAGGTTAAAATGCACCAAATTTCGGAAACATGATCTTACAGCTCACTTGAACGATTTAGCTGACAGCAAAATGGCTCATGCAAATCTAGCAAATATCTGAGATGCGAACTTTGTTTGTCATCCAGCAGAGAAGAGGTTGTTGTGCATAGATTAATGCCCAGGAGAAACAGAGGGGACTCAAAAACACCATTCAGAATTGCACTTATAATTCCAAAAGAGGATATCTGCTGCAAGCTTTTTGTATTTCAAAATAATATTGTAGAACCGGCCCTCAATAATTTTGAGATGTGCTATTATGACCACAACAATACTGTGGGTGAAAATGCCCCTGAATTTTTAAGTTTAGAACCGTACAAATTTCATACATGAACGAGCTTTCTAACCTTCTAGCACACTTGCAAAACTAAAAGACATAGATGACCATAGTTCACTGTACCAAATTCTACTCCCTCTGTAAAGAAATATAAGAGCGTTTAGATCACTACTTTAGTAATCTTAAACGCTCTTATATTTTTTTACGGAAGGAGTAGCAGAATTTGCCACAGCAAACTAAACCTGAAGGACAACCAAATACATATGAACCATTTGCAGGACACGGTACAAACACCCTGGATGTCTTGAATCACGTGAAAACAGTTACATTTCTCGTTCAATCCAATAGAAGACTCCTCTTCATCACCTTTGCACTGTCTAGATCTTGGTCCTTGGGACCATGATACCATGTATGCTGCTTCAAACTGCTAAAACAAGGAAGAGTTATCTAGGTCTAGATTTCAACTATCTTTTTCTAGATAACAGGATATTCAGTTAGAGTAAGGCAGATTAAAAGTAGAGTCAGCGTGAGTACAATAACCATGAATCAGGCAACTAAAAGGGAAATACGTCCTGTGGTAGTCAGGCTGTCGGATAAGAGTCACCCAATGGAATGCGTCCACAGCAACATCCAACCTACCCACTCTGCAAAATTCTGTTGACAGGTTGTATGACGATATAGGAAAATCAACCAGGTGACAGAGATGAGCTGACTCCCTGCTTCAAACTGACTGTCGGCTCACTTAACTTTAAGCAAGGCTTCTTCTTTCATTCGGGCATGCACAGCCATCGGGTTGAATTTATCCAAAGCACCAGCATTTATCCAAAGCACCAGCTATCCCGCATCGTGCCATAGGGCAGCATTGACCACAGAATGGCGGGATCGCTGATGCTATGGACAAATTAAACCGGATTAACTGGCTCCCTGTTTCAAACTGATTTGCCGGCTCACTCAACTCCAAGCAAGGCTTCTTCTTCCAGTCGGGCATGCTCAACCATCGGGTTGAATTTATCCATAGCACCAGCCATCTTCCCCATCGTGCAAAAATGCATTTGAATGGCAGGATGGCTGATGCTATGGACAAATTCAACCAGAGGATTGGCTCCCTGCTTCTGCGTGTCTTACTATGGGGGTTGACGAGGGTACCCGCGCGCGGCCGTCTAGAGCGCGCTCTGGCGTCGGAGCGGGCTGGTCCGGCCAACGGTCGAACAGGTGGTGCGCGTCCGCCGCGAAGAGGGTCCGGAACGGGCGCGCGCGCGCTTCGTGGAGGAGGGGCCGTCGGAGCAGAAGCGAGCCTCGAACCGCGCCGCCGGCCTCGGCTGCTTGGATGCGCGCGGGGCGGCCGCCGCCCTTCTCCGTGGTACTCACGCGTTAGGGTTTGCCAGAGGGCGCTGTTATATATCCACGGCCCTATGTACGGCGCCGCTTCCGCTGCATCGCCTGTTTTGGTCCGACGGCCCAACGGCCCACACGCGCGATACGTACGCATGTCGTGGTGGATAACAACGAGCCCTCCTATATGCCGCTCTCTGCGGCAAAGAGTCGTCGTTTCGCACAGGTGGGTCTCCGACTGGGCCGGCCCATGACCGCCAGCGAACTTGAACTGTAGTACCAAAAAAATCCAACCATTAAAAAAGAAATCAAAATTCGAACTTGTACATCGCAGGAAATTGAACCATAGATCGGGAGCTCCAGATCATGCGCTGCAACTGGATGAGCAAGCGAGCTTTACTGATTAGTGAGCAAACACTTTTGAATGCATTTTCGGAATTTTCAGTGCATTTTAAAGAAATTGAGAGTTTTGTGAAACACAAACACTTTTTAAATTTTCTATTTTTAGAAAAAACTGAAACATTTTTGAAAAGCATGAACATTTTCCGAAATCATGAACGCCTTTTCTGAAAACAGGAACATTTTTGGAAATTCCAAAACAAAATTGGGAAATACAAAAAAAATTAAACTCCCAACCAAAATTTTAAAACACTTACACTTTTTAAAAAAAATATTTTTTGAAACTCCAAAAAATGAAAACATGATTTTTTTTTAAAAAAATTGTGAGCATTTTTTAAAAATAGGAACATTTTTTAAATCCCGAATATTTTTTGAAAGTTGTGAATTTCTTAGCAGAAACACAAAATACACGGGTTTTTTTATTTATGAACAAAATTTGATAACAGGACATTTTTAAATTTTTATTATTTTTTGGAAGCAAGAGAATTTTTGAACATTTTTAGAAAATTCAAATAAAGTTGAAAACCGTACAATTTTTTAATATGTGAACAGATTTTTAAAATGGGAACATTTTTTAAATTTATGAACAATATTTTAAACACGATCTTTTATGAATTTTGATCATTTTTTAAAAGCATGAATATTTTCCTAAAAATAATATTAACTTGAAAAACAATATCAAAAACAAAAAGGGAAATAAACGTCAAAGGAAAGACGAAAAGAAAAAGAAACAGTAAATCCAAAAAAGAAAAAGAAACAGAAAACCCGGTACAAGAAACAAAAATCATTTCAGGGAACCTAGAAGGTTCCCAAAACTGGTTAGGTTGTAGGTACGCTTTGTAAGTAAACCGGCCGACCCATCACGTTGCTTCAGCCGCTCGCCTGTGTGAAACGCTAGCATCATGCGCCGAATAGGATTTTGCAATAACAATCTCTCTTCGGGCTTTGCTTACAAACATTCTAATAAAAATGACATGCCCACCAGGGCTTAAAAGCTTTTGTTGATGCGGGTTGGACGCATCATGTCGGTTATCTGTTAAAGAGCTACTACATCTATAAACTTTTATACGCGTTTTAGTTCACTAGAGAGGAGTACAAGGTAAATTTAAACTTCTTTCACGCGACTTGTCTAAATGGGATCGCCAGACTTTTGGTTATGTTTGTAGAGAGGTCAAAAGAATGAAACGTGAACTAGAGATATTTTGAGGGATTCAGGTCCTATCTGCTCCATCTTCTCATTTACTAAAGCTTATAGAGCAGCTGGTGGAGTTGTATTATCGATAGGAAATACTATGGAAGCATATATCTCATGTGGACTGGTTAGTTGGTGGAGATAAGAACATAAGGTATTTTCATCTCAGAGCCACCATGAGAGGAAGGAAGAACATCATCAAATCTTTAAAGAAAGGCAATGGCGACGTTATAGCCGAGATCAATGAACTTGAGGAGATGACAACAAAATTTTATTCGGAGCTATACATTTCGCAAGGGGTGAGTAATATGCAAAAAGTACTTGATTTTGTCACATACAAGGTTGCTGTTGCAATGAACACCTCCCTAAATGTTGCTTGTAGAGAGGAGGTAAATAATGCGTTGTTCCAATTGTTCCCATATAAGGTTCTGGGACACGGTGGATTTCTGGCTCATTTTTGTCATAAGCACTGGGATTGTGCAGTGATGAGGTGGTTAAAGAAGTTCTCCATATAGTAGAAGGTGTGGACAGTGCAACATACATCAACAATACGTATTTGGTTCTTATCCCGAAGGTTAAGGTTCACTTTGGATCGATGCCTGAACACCGTGCCTGGGCAAATTGGGCGCATGGATCTAGCCTAAGAAAATGTGAAATATTGCCTGGCCAGGCTGGCCTCGTGCATATGCGTTTGGTTGGAGTCCATAGCTCTGCTATTGTTTGTCAGAGTATTTGGTGTGCGTCAGAGTCCTTAAAGTGTTTAAATAATACCAGGCTGCTACTGTAGCACCTCCAGGCGCAAAGAATGGGACGCCTGGGCCAGGCTAAGTACCCTGCATGGATAAGCAACTTCTTTTCTTTCCCATTTTTTAATTGGACCAGGCTAATCACATGACCAGGCCAAGCACACATCTTCTCTGTCAGGACACCAAACAAACAAGTACCAGGCAGAGTACAGGCACCAACCAGGCCAGGCATGTGACGGCGTGGAATCGAACCAAACTGACCCTAAAAGCCCCACTTCTCTATCCTTTTTCTGTACATTAGCTTATGCAATGTACTCGATAAAAATTGCACCCAAAGTTGTTGCTAATTGGCTTAAAGAGATATTATCAGAGATTTTTTCACCTGAGCAATCAGCTTTTGTGTCAGGCCATCTAATGATGGACAATAATTTGATAAAAAGAAAATGCAAAGCGAAAAAGAGAGAAAACCGAGAAGAGTAAAGAAAGACTGAAACCCACAATGGGCCGCCCAAGCGCGCTGGTTAAGAATTTTCCTAGCAAAACCATATGTTTGGGTTGTAATAGGATTCGGGGAAACCCTATTGCGGGCATAGCTCGAGGATAGGGAGAGCATCAGGTGTTACCGCCTCCCAAATGCTCCCATGGTACCATTTCAAAAAAAATATTAATTTTAAATGTTTCAAAAAAATTCTGGATGTTCACATCGCATGAACGTACAACCCCTAAAATTTCAGGTCCAAATTCTAAATACACATTGAGAAACAAAAAAAAGACAATTCCGAATGTGAATAGTGGCATTTGGACTTTTGCCTTTTTTGACACTACACATGCTGGATATGTCATTTTTTTTCTCAATGTATATTTTGAATTAGGACCTGAAATTTTTAGGGATTGTACATTCATGTGACGTAAACATCCACAATTTTTCCCAGAATTTTTTGAAGCATTTAAAATTGAATTCTTTGAAATGGTATCATGGTATCACCTAAGGGGTGGTATCATGTGATATTTTTCCGGCGTAGTGCATGGGCATAGGTTGAGGGTAGCGCTCAAACTCACCCATGTGTGATAATAGGCCCGCCCACCTTAACGATGATAGGAGAAAAATATGTAGATTTGTCAGGACCATAAATTGCCATGTAAAATAATCTTATCAAAGGGAATAGTGCATAAATTTTGTAGCACAAAAGTACATAAAGTTGCCATGTAAAATAATCTTAACAAAGGAAAAATGCATAAATTTGGTAGCACAAAAGCACATAAAATTGCCAGGAAGATAAATTGCCCTGGCATGGCAAATTTAATAAAAAATTATATACATAAAAACATGGTAACATGGAAAACTGTAGAAATAAAACCAAGAATAACATGACAAAATTAGAATTTCAGGGATAACATTGTAATTCAATCTTAACAATTTTATATGCATGAAAATAGGCACGAATAGGGAGCTTGTACAGGAAAAATAAAAAAAGGCGAAAGTGATGCAGAAAAATGAGTTCGTAACGGAGAAGAGACAAAAGCGATGATAAATGAATTTCAGACATTTTATATGCACAAAAATAGCAAGGGAAAAGGAAATAAAGGCGAAAGTGTCAGGACCGGTTTTCCAATAAAACATTTATTGAAAAACCGACCATTACATCAGACCAGTATAGAAGAATCCTCCTTACCGGTAGACAAATCCTTGATACAGAAATCCAGAAGTACTAAATATTATACAAGGTTGAGCTGAGGCTGCTCAACAATTTATTACAAGCACGCCGATATTATACATAAAGGCGGATATGACACAAAGAGTATGGTGGCATAACTACTGACTCGTAATAAAAGTGGTGGTGGATATGTCACTGTGAAGTGGATGACATGACTCCAAAATCTTACAGCTCATCAAGCGCCGGAGTGAGGCTCGATGATTTTATTAGGGTAGCAAGGTTGTCAGAATCGCGATTCTATTATACGATTCTACGACTTTACGACTCAAACTAACCCCTCTGATTCTATGATTTTACTTCATAGAATCTATGCTTCTACGATTCTGATAGTGAAGATTCTATGATTGCGATCCTACCATCGGGGTTCCGATCCGATTCAAAATCACGATTCTGACAACCTAGCGGAAGCGTATATAATACAAGTGACCAACTTCAGGATCACACGGGACTGACTGGGACTCCTCTAGGCGTCGGACTGGCTATCGTACTCTTCATCCATAAGATCGCCTTCGTCAACATCTGGCCAAATCAACAAGCCAGGTGAGTACCTTGAATGTACTCGCAAGACAGTTTGGACATAAGATATAACAAATGCAAACATGATGCACATGAGCAGACTAGTAATGCGCACTCAGATAATAAATTTGCACTGCATGTTAAATAAAAAGGAAGTCAGGCGGTAGTCCTTCCGAAATCCCAATAAAATAGTTGAAGACCGATCGGGTGTCTGAAGCGACGCCTCGAAAGATAAAATAACTTAACATGCCGCAGTCGGGCGTCAAGGCGACACCACATAAAGGGCTTATATTGAAACGTAAATGACAGTACGTTTCACAGTCGGACGTCTAAGCGACATCTCGAAAAGGGCTTATAAGGAAAGTAAATAACAAGGATGCCACAGTCGGACGTCTGAGCGACATCACATAAAGGACTTATATCAAAAGTAAATAACAAGAATGCTACAGTCGGACGTCTAAGCAACATCACATAAAGGGCTTATATCAAAAGTAAATAACAAGAATGCCACAGTCAGACGTCTAAGCGACATCACATAAAGGGCTTATATCAAAAGTAAATAACAAGAATGCCACAGTCGGACGTCTAAGCGACATCACATAAAGGGCTTATATCAAAAGTAAATAACAAGAATGCCACAGTCAGACGTCTGAGCGACATCACATGAAGGGCTTATATCTCATCATTCGAATTCAAGTAGCTCATGAAGGTAACGTCATTCCACGGAATACTCGGTACATGATAATAAACTGGTTAGTCCATCCATGGGAATAACATTCAGCCGGGTTTACCACTCTCAGTTTCATGCTTATTCTTCGGAGACTGTCACTGAGACTGATACTGAGATTGACACTAATACGTTGATCAAAGTCCTTGACCATGGACATGGTTACTCGAATGGTTTTGACTCTGTAGAGTTTGTACTCTTTAACCACACCCAACGGATTTCAGTAGTCACAAAGGACTAGTTCCGTTTACGGTATTTTAGGAGAAATGCATCTAACCAGTACACACCCATTCCACATTCCGCTGCCAGGAATCACCCTAGACAACGTTCAAGAAAAACTCTAAGACGGGGAGGCTACAACCTCGAATAGCATGGGATCAAATTAATATCGCGCGCTCTAAGGGGTGCCCCCCTCTCGGTCCCAACAGGAAACACCCATGCCCCCTGACCGGATGACGGGCTTTACTCCAGGGCCATGGAACCCTCATCACGGCCCGTCTATTTGGTGTGTACAAGGAAAGAGGTTTGCAACTTACTAAACCGTATTCTTTGCAGAAAACATGTGGTAGCACGGAAGGAGACGAACGGGAACAAGACTTGATCCACGTTAATATTGGAGTTAAATAGTTGATATAAAACCGGCATGCTTCAACAATACCAGCTTGCAACATATCATGCCACCACATGATCAGGTTATCTCACCATCATATGAACACATCGAATTTCGAAGCTCACTTGCAGCTTGCTTGCATGAAATATAACATTCACAAATGCTTATATAAACATGTCATGAGAAAACCACTTAAGCAATCATGAAAAACACTCATCATATCAAAGGTTCAAACATGCTTGCCTGGTTCGGAGTAGTCGGAGTCTAGCTTGGCGAAGTTTGCGGCTCCGTCACCTCCTTCGGTATCTACGTTATAAAAGAAATCGGATACTAACGTAAATACCGTGCGTGCATAAAAATTGTTCCAAATATTTTTCAAATAAATATGATAAAAAACTAGATATAAAAAATAAAGATGACAGAAAAAGAATCAACTCAAAATCATCTTCTGTTTAAAAGTTATTAAGGTTTTAGTCCAGGGACTAATCTGTGATGAAACAAAAACTTTCCAGGGGCTAGTTTAAAAAACAGAAAACGTTTCGGTTGGAAATACACGAACCCAAAGGGAAAAAGTACTTTTCCCGAAGGCGCTTTCAGAAAACGTTTCGAATAAAAGAGGAGAGGCTGACGAGGGGGTCCTGCATGTTAGGTTTAAAATCCCACCGCCGGCCGAAGCAAACGATCGCCGGTGACGATCGACGGCGATCCAGAGGAGGGCAAGGGTATGGTTGCACTCACGGGACAATTCCGCGTCGGTGGGTGGTGGATTTGGTCGTCGGCGAGCACCACGCCGACGGTGGCTTCCACTCCGGCGGACGGCGGTTCGGTCGAGGATGGATCCCTTCGAAGAGAGCTGCAAACGCCAAATTGAAGCGCGGGTTAGGGGAGTGGGTGCACTAGGAGGTTCCTCCCCAAGTTTGAGCTAGAGCTATGCAAGGAATCGAGTGAATCAAACTGGCTACCAGAGCGGGTCGTGGCGGCCGGAGTTGGGGAAGAAGGCCTCCTCGAGGTCCTTCTAGCGGCTGGGCGCGGCTCTGGTGAGGTGGAGGAGTGGTGCTGGGTCGAAGGCGAGCTCGGGGCCTCTATTTATAGCCGGCCCGAGGCGGTTGCCGAGAACGGGATCACTCCGGCGAGCGATTACGGCGAGGCAGTGGTCGGGCTGGGGGTTTAGGTGACTGGGCACCTTCGGGTTGGATCACTGGTTCCATTCAACAGCTAAGCTTGATCGGATTTGGCCTGCTCTCGTGGCCTCGATGGAACGGAGCTCACGGGCTCGTCGGCGGCAGAGAGCGCGCTCTGCGCCTCTCAGGCCACAACGACGATTCTGCAGCACGCACAGGGAAGAGGACGGCCACGCGGAGGCTCCTGGTGGTGTGGGCGGTGCTGGACGACGCTGTACTACAGGGCTGGCCCCTACTAGTCGCCACGGCGGTTCTGCCACCGCGGAAGACGCCGGAGTTGACGTGACACGTCGCCACCGACGCTCGCGACCGGCTAAACAACCGTGCGGCGCATTGGATAAGAAGAAGGAGCAGTGAGCAACGATCCAAGGCAGCTACTGGCGAGATTGACGAAGAGCCCTGACGAAAACGACACTGACGACTGAACCCAACACTGAACTTCTGAAACTTGACAGGAACAGTGCCGACCACCTGTTCGACGAAATGATTTATGCACGTGGAAAAATTTTCTAGAGATGGAACTTGGTGAAGTGATCTCTTGATGCATCTGGAGACTGCCTGAATTATCTCAGAATTCTTGGAAAAGAAAAAGAATGAAATTCACCAAAAATGGCAAATCTGGTCCAAACTTGCAGCAAGCAAATTTTGAAAAATTTGTACTGTGGACTAACAGATCTTGATGGATCTAGGTCGAGGACACTAAGGACTAGCCAGAGGAATTTATTTGGAACCAAAACTCAAAGGAAATCTAATAGTTCCTTTGTAAATCACTAAGGTCCAAATAAATGGCAGAAAAAGATTTTGAGTTTAAAATAAATAGAATAAAAATCTAGGGGAAGTTGAACTTTGTTGGACTTGATGCTTGACTTGACCCAAAGTGGGGAGGTGGGTTTTGGAAGAAAGTTTTCAACATAGGTCATGGCAAGAGAGTAATTTTTGAATGGGGAAGAATAAAATTCATAATTTATAGGAATTCTTTTTAATGAAAAGGAATTGTAAAAATCTTCCAAAATTATTTGTGTTGAGCCAACACAAGATGAAAAATCTTCAAGACCAAAAATCAAGATTGGGAAGAACTCATGAAATATTTGTCGTAAAAAGATTTGAGAAAATGAGCCCCTTTTTTTTGAAAAATTCAAGTGACCTTCTTTAAATCAACTAGCAAAAGAGCCCGTGCGTTGCAACGGGATAACAAAATTATGTTTCGTCACTTATCACAGTTGCTCCGTCTCATCATTGTCATCAACCTATTCATCCTTCTGCCCTTTTGCAAGTTTTAGTATGTACACGGCCTTATGGTTTCCATCGTCATACTGAGCAAATGCCAGTTAGAAAGGAGAGCTGGAGGTCAAGGCCTACTCTGAGTGCCATCTTAATAACTAGAGCCTCGATCTATTTTACTTTCCTTGTCAGCACAATTAATGATTCTGATTTGCTTGTATCTGGGGTATATAACCAAATGCTCCCCGTGGAGTTAGTTTCCACATCCCTTGATGGTAATCATTATAGCTGCAATAGAAGGTTATGATGTTGCATCAAATATATTTGGGTGGGATCATGCACATGGAAAATTTTGGTACCATCGACGATGAAGGGTAAGAAAGATGTAGGTTACCTACAAATATATTCAACTTGAAAAATAGCGCTTCCTCTATAAAGAAGTATAAGAGCGTTTAATTCTTTACAGAGGGAGTACGTGTCAAATAATGTATGGTCCGGTAGAAAGCATCTACTTAGATTTTGCGACATCCGTTGCTACAGGTGTTGTTGCAGTTGATGGTCAGTTGGACAGCAAGCAAAGGCATGTACATCAGCTTGAGCTCTGAGTCAAAGAAGATATGTGAGTGACCGATTCGACATTGATGACCGTGTCGGCCTCCCAGCAAGAGAGCTGCTTCTCCCATGAGCTCCCACTCGAGGGAAGCGAGGCATGCGGAGCCAGCCTGGTTCCCAACATCTGTGAGCTCCCCACCTTGTTATAAACTTGTAGACTATGCCAAATCACAAGTATGTTTGGGGCGATCAAAAGCTGCGGTAGCAGTACTTCTTCTTCCAGTCTCTCCATGGAGTGCATACATGTATAAATGGTATGGTCAATCACAAGATGGACAACTCCCCTACACTAATATGTGCATATGATGTGATCATCGAGGGTCCTTTATACCATTGATGAATGATTGATGGAAGCAGCGTCTGAAGCGATCAATATAGTGGTATTAATGTACCTGGTGGAAAACGTGTTGCATGGTGTCTAGACCGTTGCGTCCGCACACGAGGGCTGCTGCTGATGGCGGCAACGGCTTTGCTGAGGCGAGTTGAGGCGAGCCTATTTTTTCAAGAAGCGTGTTGGTCTTGATATTTTCATACATGTATATATCTAGAGTCCTATGTTCATGTTTAACAGATTCAGATGGAATATCAAAGGGAGATGAGCAAAAAAACTTTGTGTATCGTTTGTGCCTGACTCGGACGAATGTGGCGCAAAAAATTAGGCCGACGAAAGGATTTTTTAGGTATTATATTTTGAGTTAGTGTTTGAAAGATGAATATTTCGAAGACTATTTTAATCTGTCAAATGTAAAAATTTAGACCGACGAAAGGATTTTTTAGGTATATATGTATGTATATTTAAAACTTATACACATTTTATCAGGTTTTTTTCTATATATTACATGTTATTTTTTGAGTCAGTGTTTGGAAGATAAATATTTTGAAGACCATTTTAATTTGTCAGGAAAAAGAAACCAAAAAGTTGAGAAAGATGATGAAAGAGAGCCGAGGCTCGAACCCGCATCTCACAGATACAAGACCAACGGTCCAGCCAATGCGCTACTCAAGTACTAATGCTACCTTTTGACACAGCCTAAGATAAATCAGAGACCAGTGCCGCGAGAAAAAAAACTGAATCGTTTTTTCTCACTTATAGATGGCATTGGTGGGTAATATTTAACAACTTTAGGGGCAAATTAGGTGACGTACCACCAGAAGCAATAGATGCTTTATTATTATTAAGAGGAGAATAAAGAAGTTACAGAAAGTGACAAGAAAAAAAAGCAAAGCACATAATATCATACGCTGTTAGGTCTGATGGCAACTGGAATTTTACCTTAGGTTGGAAATACTATGAGATCCAAACCTTGACCATTCGGTGTTTATTTTTGCGTATTGTGCAATACCGCACAATCCGTCGCCATCAGACCCGTTTTGGTGTGCTCAGTTAGGGCACATGGAACATGCCATCATTTTCTCTTATAAACAAGGCCGCGTACGTGTAACCCGCCGATGTGGGACTATTAAAAGGAGCCCCCCGCTCGCTCATGCAGCGGACCAGTAGACGTCGTAAAGGGCCGGCATGCGTGCTCTTATTTTCCCCGGCCCACACGCACCTCAAAATACCAAGCGGGCTTGTCTAAAAAAAAAAAAAACAAGCGGGCACGCCGCAAACGAGGCGCGGCGCGGGGGAGCGAGTGGTATTGAGACTGAGCGGATGGCCGGAAACCCGCGCAGCCGCAGAAAAGCGCGGTCGCCGCACCAGTGCGCCGAACCCTCGCCGGTGGCCGGCGCGCCACTCTCAGCTGCAGGTCTGCACCTTCACCCCAACCCTAAACTTGCTCCCCTCTCTTTTTCATCCACTTCTTGTTTATTCACTGATTGAGTAAAAGGTTATATCTAGGCTGTTTTGGTGAATTGGTAGTCGTAGTTAGTGCCCTATCCACTGTATACAAGGCGTGTCAGTCTGAGAATGTTCCGATTTAGTGCATTTCATCAGCATAAAAAAAGCTTAATCAAAATCTGTTCTCGATTAATTCAATTTCTCTGAGCAAAGGAATAGTTTGAGAATTACTCCCTCCGTAAACTAATATAAGAGCATTTAGATCACTACTTTAGTAATCTAAACGCTCTTATATTAATTTACAGAGGGAGTATTTAATTACTCACTACTCCCTCCGTTCCTAAATATTTGTCTTTCTAGACATTTCAAATGACTACTACATACGGATGTATGTAGACATATTTTAGAGTGTAGATTCACTCATTTTGCTCCGTATGTAGTCACTTGTTGAAATGCCTAGAAAGACAAGTATTTAGGAACGGAGGGAGTAGATGACTACTACTCATTATGGGACAGAGGGAATACTCTTTTGAGTACGCTTGGCCATGCTGCTGCCTTCAACATTGCTCACTTTGGTTTAATGATGAGGTGAAACCTTATGTCAATTGTCATTCTGATGGACACTTTTGTGGTCACCCTGGATGTTGGCAAGGAAGAAACTAAAATAATCAAAGTTATACACATGAATAGGAGGAGGTGATTGCCTCACATTTAATATTATGGAAATGTGTATTCATCACATGATATGATTTAGTTTATGGAGATTTGCCGAAAGCCACAAACATCTAAGGAAGCCACCGAGGAGGATGTGAAAGAGAAGATACAGTCTTATCTGCGTATGTACAAGAAGCCACCCATGCCGATGGCAGTGCAGGCTATTCGAGCTTTGGTTGAGGTTAATGTTTGATCAAATTATGGAGAAGATCAGGTGCGAGTGCTCTACTGGTTGTGGGCGTTTTCTTCAGTTTGAGGACGTTAACTTGGCTGGATATGAGGTGCTTTTGATGGTCTTGGGCCTAGGCACCCTCGTATCTGGCTCGGGCGATGTTCCTTCATAGCTAGTTGTGTGTTGTGTGTGTGGTTTTTGCCGGTTTTCCTTAATTAACCATGCCTGTTTGTTTTTTGGGTTCGGTTTTCCTCATTAACTGGATCAACTCACTTCTTCTATAATGCAATGTGGGAGCTCCCCGCCATCTGACGAGGTTTGCTACCTCTTGAGCACTTGCGTTGGTTTTCCCTTGAAGAGGAAAGGGTGATGCAGCAAAGTAGCGTAAGTATTTTCCTCAGTTTTTGAGAACCAAGGTATCAATCCAGTAGGAGGCCACGCACGAGTCCCTCGCACCTACACAAACAAATAAATCCTCGCAACCAATGCGATAAGGGGTTGTCAATCCCTACACGGTCACTTACGATAGTGAGATCTGATAGATATGATAAGATATTTTTTTGGTATTTTTATGATAAAGATGCAAAGTAAAATAAAAGGCAAAGGAAATAAATAAGTATTGGAAGATTAATATGATAGAAGATAGACCCGGGGGCCATAGGTTTCACTAGTGGCTTCTCTCGAGAGCATAAGTATTCACGGTGGGTAGACAAATTACTGTTGAGTAATTGACAGAATTGAGCATAGTTATGAGAATATCTAGGTATGATCATGTATATAGGCATCACGTCCGAGACAAGTAGTGTTGGGTTTCGTAGTAATTTCAAAAAAATTCCTACGCACACGCAAGATCATGGTGATGCATAGCAACGAGAGGGGGAGAGTGTGATCTACATACCCTTGTAGATCGACAACGGAAGCGTTAACTTAGTTGATGTAGTCGTACGTCTCCACGGCCCGACCGATCAAGCACCGAAACTATGGCACCTCCGAGTTCTAGCACACGTTCAGCTCGATGACGATCCCCGGACTCCGATCCAGCAAAGTGTCGGGGAAGAGTTCCGTCAGCACGACAGCGTGGTGACGATCTTGATGTTCTACTGTCGCAGGGCTTCGCCTAAGCACCGCTACAATATTATCGAGGACTATGGTGGAAGGGGGCACCGCACACGGCTAAGAATATGATCACGTGGATCAACTTGTGTCCATGGGGTGCCTCTTGCCTCCGTATATAAAGGATCCAAGGGGGGTGCGGCCGGCCCTAGTAGGAGGCGCGCAGGAGGAGTCCTACTCCTACCGGGAGTAGGACTCCCCTCCCTTTCCTTGTCCAATTAGGAGAGGGGGAAGGAAGGGAGAGAGGAGAGGGGGGCGCCGCCCCTCCCTCCTTGTCCAATTCGGACTAGGGGGAGAGGGGGCGCGTGGCCTGCCCTGGCAGCCCCTCCTCTTCTCCACTTTAGGCCCATGAGGCCCATTAACCCCCCCGGGGGGTTCCGGTAACCCCCCGGTGCTCCGGTTTTATCCGAAACTTCCCCGGAACACTTTCGGTGTTCGAATATAGCCGTCCAATATATCAATCTTTATCTCTCGACTATTTCGAGACTCCTCGTCATGTCCGTGATCACATCCGAGACTCCGAACTAACTTCGGTACATCAAAACTCATAAACTCATAATATAACTGTCATCGAAACCTTAAGCGTGCGGACCCTACGGGTTCGAGAATAATGTAGACATGACCAAGACACGTCTCCGGTCAATAACCAATAGCGGAACCTGGATGCTCATATTGGCTCCTACATATTCTACGAAGATCTTTATCGGTCAGACCGCATAACAACATACGTTGTTCCCTTTGTCATCGGTATGTTACTTGCCCGAGATTCGATCATCGGTATCTCAATACCTAGTTCAATCTCGTTACCGGCAAGTCTCTTTACTCGTTCCGTAATACATCATCTCGCAACTAACTCATTAGTTGCAATGCTTGCAAGGCTTATGTGATGTGCATTACCGAGAGGGCCCAGAGATACCTCTCCGACAATCAGAGTGACAAATCCTAATCTCAAAATACGCCAACCCAACATGTACCTTTGGAGACACCTGTAGAGTACCTTTATAATCACCCATTTACGTTGTGACGTTTGGTAGCACACAAAGTGTTCCTCCGGTAAACGGGAGTTGCATAATCTCATAGTCATAGGAACATGTATAAGTCATGAAGAAAGCAATAGCAACATACTAAATGATCGGGTGCTAAGCTAATGGAATGGGTCATGTCAATCAGATCATTCAACTAATGATGTGATCCCGTTAATCAAATGACAACTCTTTGTCCATGGTTAAGAAACATAACCATCTTTGATTAATGAGCTAGTCAAGTAGAGGCATACTAGTGACACTCTGTTTGTTTATGTATTCACACATGTATTATGTTTCCGGTTAATACAATTCTAGCATGAATAATAAACATTTATCATGATATAAGGAAATAAATAATAACTTTATTATTGCCTCTAGGGCATATTTCCTTCAAGTAGACCGACTCCTGCCTGCATCTACTACTATTACTCCACACATCGACCGCTATCCAGCATGCATCTAGAGTATTAAGTTCAAGAGAACAGAGTAACGCTATAAGCAAGATGACATGATGTAGAGGGACAAACTCATGCAATTTGATGAAAACCCCATATTGTTATCCTCGATGGCAACAATACGATACATGCCTTGCTGCCCCTACTGTCACTGGGAAAGGACACCGCAAGATTGAACCCAAAGCTAAGCACTTCTCCCATTGCAAGAAAGACCAATCTAGTAGGCCAAACCAAACTGATAATTCTAAGAGACTTGCAAAGATAACCAATCATACATAAAAGAATTCAGAGAAGATTCAAATATTGTTCTTGATCATAAACCCACAATTCATCGGTCTCAACAAACACACCGCAAAAGAAGATTACATCGAATAGATCTCCACAAGAGAGGGGGAGAACTTTGTATTGAGATCCAAAAAGAGAGAAGAAGCCATCTAGCTAATAACTATGGACCCGTAGGTCTGAGGTAAACTACTCACACTTCATCGGAGGGGTTATGGTCTTGATGTAGAAGCCCTCCGTGATCGATGCCCCCTCCGGCGGAGCTCCGGAACAGGCCCCAAGATGGGATCTCGTGGATACAGAAAGTTACGGCGGTGGAATTAGGATTTTGGCTCCGTATCTGGTAGTTTGGGGGTACGTAGGTATATATAGGAGGAAGGAGTACGTCGGTGGAGCAACAGGGGGCCCATGAGGGTGGAGGGCGCGCCGGGGGGGGGGGGAGGCGTGGCCCCTACCTCGTGGCCTCTTGGTTGATGTCTTGATGTAGGGTCCAAGTCCTCTGGATCCCGTTCGTTCCAAAAATCACGTTCCCGAAGGTTTCATTCCGTTTGGACTCCGTTTGATATTCTTTTTCTGCGAAACCCTAAAATAGAAAAAAAACAGCAATTATGGGCTGGGCCTCCGGTTAGTAGGTTAGTCCCAAAAATAATATAAAAGTGTATAATAAAGCCCAATAATGTCCAAAACAGAATATAATATAGCATGGAACAATAAAAAATTATAGATACGTTGGAGACGTATCAATCATCCCCAAGGTTAATTCATGCTCGTCCTCGAGTAGGTAAATGATAAAAATAGAATTTTTGATGTGGAATGCTACTTGGCATATTTTCAATGTAATTCTTCTTAATTGTGGTATGAATATTCAGATCCGAAAGATTCAAGATAAAAGTTCAATATTGACATAAAAATAATAATTCTTCAAGCATACTAACTAAGCAATTATGTCCTCTCAAAATAACATGGCTAAAGAATGTTCATCCCTACAAAATCATATAGTTTAGTCATGCTTCATTTCCGTCACACAAGAATGCTCTCATCATGCACAACCCCGATGACAAGCCAAGCAATTGTTTCATACTTTAGTAATCTCAAACTTTTTCAACCTTCACGCAATGTATGAACGTGAGCCATGGATATAGCACTATGGGTGGAATAGAATAATGATGGGGTTATGTGGAGAAGACAAAAATGGAGAAAGTCTCACATCAACGAGGCTAATCAATGAGCTATGGAGATGCCCATCAATTGATGTTAATGCAGGGAGTAGGTATTGTCATGCAACGGATGCACTAGAGCTATAAATATATGAAAGCTCAACAAAAGAAACTAAGTGGGTGTGCATCCAACTTGCTTGCTCACGAAGACCTAGGGCATTTGAGGAAGCCCATTGTTGGAATATACAAGCCAAGTTCTATAATGAAAAGTTCCCACTAGTATATGAAAGTGACAAAACAAAAGACTCTCTATCATGAAGATTATGGTGCTACTTTGAAGCACAAGTGTGGTAAAAAGGATAGTAACATTGTCCCTTCTCTCTTTTTCTCTTATTTTTTTGGGCCTTCTCTTTTTTAATGGCCTTTCTCTTTTTTTTTCCTCATTTGGGACAATGCTCTAGAAAATGATGATCATCACACTTCTATTAATTTACAATTCGATACTAGAACAAAGTATGACTCTATATGAATGCCTCCGGCGGTGTATCGAGATATGCAATGAACCAAGAGTGACATGTATGAAAGAATTATGAATGGTGGCTTTGCCACAAATACTATGTCAACTACATGATCATGCAAAGCAATATGACAATGATGAACGTGTCTGTCATGATAAACGGAACGGTGGAAAGTTGCATGACAATATATCTCAGAATGGCTATGGAAATGCCATAATAGGTAGGTATGGTGGCTGTTTTGAGGAAGATATAAGGAGGTTTATGTGTGAAAGAGCGTATCATATCACGGGGTTTGGATGCACCGGCGAAGTTTGCACCAACTCTCAATGTGAGAAAGGGCAATGCACGGTACCGAAAAGGCTAGCAATGATGGAAGAGTATTCTAATAATTTCCAAATCATGAGTGTTTCTCTCAAAAGGTGTGTACAGCAAGGATGATTGTGGTAAACTAAAAAGCAAAGACTCAAATCATACAAGACTCTCCAAGCAAAACACATATCATGTGGCGAATAAAAATATAGCTCCAAGTAAAGTTACTGATGGAAGTAGACGAAAGAGGGGATGCCTTCCGGGGCATCCCCAAGCTTTGGCTTTTAGGTGTCCTTAGATTATCTTGGGGTGCCATGGGCATCCCCAATCTTAGGCTCTTGCCACTCCTTGTTCCATAATACATCAAATCTTTCACCCAAAAACTTGAAAACTTCACAACACAAATCTTAAAGTAGAAAATCTCATGAGCTCCGTTAGCGAAAGAAAACAAAACACCACTTCAAGGTGCTGTAATGAACTCATTCTTTATTTATATTGGTGTTAAACCTACTATATTCCAACTTCTCTATGGTTTATAAACTAGTTTACTAGCCATAGATTCATCAAAATAAGAAAACAACACACGAAAAACAGAATCTGTCAAAAACAGAACAGTCTGTAGTAATCTGTAGCTAACGCAAGATCTGGAACCCCAAAAATTCTAAAATAAATTTATGGACGTGAGGAATTTATCTATTAATCATCTTCAAACAGAATTAACTAAATATCATCTTCCAAATAAAAATGGCAGCAATTCTCGTGAGCGCTAAAGTTTCTGCTTTTTACAGCAAGATTAAAAAGACTTTCCCCAAGTCTTCCCAACGGTTCTACTTGGCACAAACACTAATTAAACACAAAAAACACAACCAAAACAGAGGCTACATAAATTATTTATTACTAAACAGGAGCAAAAATCAAGGAATAAAAATAAAATTGGGTTGCCTCCCAACAAGCGCTATCGTTTAACGCCCCTAGCTAGGCATAAAAGCAAGGATAGATCTAGGTATTGCCATCTTTGGAAGGCAATCCATAAGTAGCTCTCATAATAGATTTATAAGGTAATTTAATTTTCTTTCTAGGGAAGTGTTCCAAGCCTCTCCTTAACGGAAATTGGAATCTAATATTCCCTTCCTTCATATCAATAATTGCACCAATCGTTCTAAGGAAAGGTCTACCAAGAATAATAGGACATGAAGGATTGCAATCTATGTCAAGAACAATAAAATCTACGGGCACATAATTCCTATTTGCAACAATAAGTACATCATTAATTCTTCCCATAGGTTTCTTAATAGTGGAATCCGCAAGGTGCAAGTTTAAAGAGCAATCATCAAAATCACGGAAACCTAGCAAATCACACAAAGTCTTTGGAATCGTGGAAACACTAGCACCCAAATCACAGAAAGCATAGAATTCATGATCTTTAATTTTAATTTTAATAGTAGGTTCCCAGTCATCATAAAGTTTCCTAGGGATAGAAACTTTCAACTCAAGTTTTTCTTCATAAGATTGCATCAAAGCATCAACGATATGTTTAGTAAAAGCTTTATTTTGACTATAAGCATGAGGAGAATTTAGCACAGATTGCAACAAGGAAATACAATCTATCAAAGAGCAATTATCATAATTAAATTCCTTGAAATCCAAAATAGTGGGTTCATTAATATTTAAAGTTTTGACTTCTTCAATCCCACTTTTAACAATTTTAGCATCAAGATCTAAAGATTCCGAATTCTTGGAACGCCGTCTAGGTAAGGGTGGATCATATTCAGTCCCATGATTAGGGGGAGGACCGGCATGATTCAAATGAGTGGAAGGAACCGGTCCACCATAAACAAGTGGTGGTTCCACATGGACAAAGATGCCGGTGCCATTCTTACCACTAGAAGAAGGAGCCTTTTCACTACTAGCTTCCCCCTTGTCGGGGATAGCATCCGTCACCTTGTTGGCGGGGTCACCCACTTTGAACGGTGCGGTGGATAGTTTAAACCCCTCAAGAAATTTAGTAAACATGCTTTCAACTTCGGTCGTCATGGAGGTTTTCAATGTCTCCAAGGCCACATTGAACTCCTCACGAGAGACCGAGGTTCCCCCATCTCTCGTATACGAGATCGGATTCACACCGGAGTGTTCCTCCACACCGTCTACGGTATCAACCATACTCTTTGGACGGTAAAGTCCTTAATAAAGAGACGAGGCTCTGATACCAATTGAAAGGATCGATATGGTTGACTAGAGGCGGGGGGGGTGAATAGGCAACTACCAATTTTTACTTTTCTTTACCAAATTAAACTTTGCATCAAAGTAGGTTGTCTAGATGTGCAACTAGGTGAGCAACCTATATGATGCAATAACAACAAGCATACAAGCAAGCAAGGGAAGAAACACTAAAGAGCTTGCACAAGTAAAGGTAAGAGATAACCAAGGGTGGATCCGGTGAAGACGAGGATGTGTTACCTAAGTTCCTTCCTTTTGAGGGGAAGTACGTCTCCGTTAGAGCGGTGTGGAGGCACAATGCTCCCCAAGAAGCCACTAGGGCCACCGTATTCTCCTCACGCCCTCACACAATGCGAGATGCCGTGATTCCACTATTGGTGCCCTTGAAGGCGGCGACCGAACCTTTACAAACAAGGTTGGGGCAATCTCCACAACTTAATCGGAGGCTCCCAACAAGACCACGAAGCTTCACCACAATGGACTATGGCTCCGTGGTGACCTCAACCGTCTAGGGTGCTCAAACACCCAAGAGTAACAAGATCCTCTAGGGATGAGTGGGGGAATCGAAAATCCCTTGGTGGAAGTGTAGATCGATGCCTTCTCAACCACTCCCGAGCAAATCAACAAGTTTGATTGGCTAGAGAGATAGATCGGGCGAAAATGGAGCTTGGAGCATTTAATGGAGCTTGAGCAATAAATGGAGCTTGGGGGAGGAAGAGGTAGGTCAAAGAGAAGAAGGGGACTCCCTTTTATAGTGGGGGCAACAATCCAACCGTTGCCCCCCACCAACCAGCCCCGCACAGGGCGGTACTACCGCTGAGAGGGGGCGGTACTACCGCCAGGACAGCGGTACTGCCGTGCCAGCCAGCGGCACTGCCGCGCTGAGGAGACTAGTAGGGAAAGTGTCCAAACGCGGTACTACCGCGGTGGTAGGGGCGGTACTACCGCTCCTGGAACGGTATTACCGCCTCTACAACCGCAACTAGTGCCGCAAAACCCGACACGAGAAAAAGACCTCTCGAATCGAGGCGGTAGGAGCCATTGTCCAGCGGTACTACGTCAGCGAGGTCACGGGCGGTACTACCGCTGTGGAGCGGTACTGCCGCTTGTGACCCTTCGGCCGTACTACCGCTGGCAGTGCGGTACTACCGTTGGGGCGCGCGCGAGAGAGAGAATCTCTCAAAGATGTTGAGGACAAGGCGGAGGTGCCAGGCACCCCAGCGTTACTACTGCTGTGGAGCCACGGGCGGTACTACCGTTGTGGAGCGGTACTACCGCTTGGCTCCTCGGCGGTACTACCGCTGGGTTGCGCGGTACTACCGCTTGGACCCAGACAGGACAAGGAAGAGAGGAGAGATCTCTTCAATGGAATGGAGATGCTCGGAGGGTGAGAAGCTGATGTGTACGTGATGATTCCACCCATGCAATACCCCAGCGGACCCCCTCTTGATAGTACGGTGCCCTCTACGCAACTAGTCCACCGAGAAAGAAACGAAAGAGCTACACCGTCTTGAAATACACTCCGAGGGGAAGAAAGAGTCTCGTGCCAGGGGAGAATCTGTGAATTATTTAAAGCACAAGATTAGTCCGCAAACATGTTGTCATCAATCACCAAAACTACCTTGAGAGAGATATGTCATAACAATCTCCCCCTTTTTGGTGGACTGATGACAACTAGGGATTTGCGCAAGGAAAAGAAATAAAGCGAAGAAAACTAAGAACTACAAAATATAGACGGGCTCCCCCAGAATGTGTGCACCTAGATATGGCACGACACACCCATTCGGATCAACACTCCCCCTATATTTTATAGTCCAACAATACTAAGCACAAGATATATGAGAGAAGAGAATAAACATGACAAGCATGCATCTCATAATAAACTACAGTACTCTGAATAGACATAAGTAATAAGGTAGCGATAGGGAGCATATGTCTCACACCATATGTTTAGAACTTAGGTCTCACACCAAGCCAAACCAAATAAAAACACCGAGAGAACACACAAGAACCACAAGACGACTCAACGACTCAAAGCACGGCAATAACACAAATCCCTACACTCTCTCCCCCTTTGGCAGCGAGACACCACAAAGGGCAAAGAGTGACACTACGACTCCAGGTGCTGGGAAGATAAAGATCTCGAACATCACATCTCTGCATCTTCATCGTGGGTCGAAAACTGCTCGGCATCGGAGTCGGTCCAATGGCAATTCTGATGAATCCAGTCCTCCTCTTCAGTGATCTGACCCTCAGACCCACTGGCAACTGTTGCTCCCATCTGACGCATGAGCTCCTTGTGGCGCGTCCTGGCACGCTTCTTCGCCACATGAGTCATGTACTGACCATGAGACTCCATGCAGAAAAGCTTCTTCATATTGCGCTTAAGCTTCTATGCCCACGACGGTTCTATACTAGAGGGGCCAAAGTCCTCCTCATGATCATCAGTAGCAGCCCCACCCTCGGTCCCCATGGCAGCAGCAGCAGCAGACGGATCCCCCATGGCAGCAGCAGCAGACGGACCCCCTGTGGCAGCAGTAGCAGATGGACCCCTGTGTGAGGCGTTGTCCAATTGTCCTTCTTCCTCAGACGCTTGATCTCATGAGAAACCAAGTCTCTAGTTTCTAGCAACACTCTGGGATAAGTCTGTGCCCAGGCCCTCTCAATGAGCCTCATGATGAATGGACCATATATAGGGCACTTGCGCTCAGACACGGCAGAGAGAAGTACAGACCACATGACATGAGAAATATCCAGGCTCTCTCCAGTGCTTGCTTCCTTCTCATGCTGACAGAAAAGGAGCATGTCCACGAGGTAAGAGTGGACCATATCTAGATTCCCGATCCGAGGGAAGAGAGTCTCACGGAAGATGCAATGAAGAATGTCCAGATACGGAGACAGCTCATAGGTCTTCTTCTCAGTTACTGGGTGAACTTTCACAGTGCAGTAGGGCCAAAGGGCTTGCTTGTGGGTGGACGTAGCATTGCGGTGAGGGCGGAAACCGGCAGGAGCCTCAAGCCCGTGATCCACCACATCAAGTAACTCCATGAAAGCCTTCCACTTGACAGAAAGTAGCTTGCCATTGGTCATCCTTGTCAGAGTCCTGTCGACATCCGTCCCAAGATGGACGGTGGCATAGAATTGAGCCACTAAATCCGCATCGAAATCCTTGTTGAATTGCATGATCCTGAGAATGTTCAGCTGAGTGCACATCTGAAGGGCTTCGCCAAAGTACTCCGGGTCCTTCTCCATAGCATCAGTGTCAATGGAGCGAACATCAACAAAAAGATTCTTCTTGGCCTTGATCACATCAAAGTAGATGGCAAACTAAAAACGGTTCTAGAACGGGCGGTTAACCAAAGTGGGTTCTTGGTCCACCGCATAGGGGTTGCGGCGATGCTTCTCCCAAAACTCCTTGTTGGTCATCTCAGTCACAGTCTTCCCCTTGGGCTTGTTGGCGGATCGTTTCGATTGCTGAGGAGGTGGAGGAACACTTGCAGATGCACTTGCTGGAGGCGGTTGGGTGCTCGAGGAACCATCGGCTGGCTCTGAGGTGCGGTAGCGTTTTGATGTAGCACGCCCGGGGTTGATACGGCGACCTTGCTGCTCGGAATGGTCATCACCTGGAGCCAAACACAAGAACATGCAAAACAACCAAAAAGAACGAGCATAAGCCCCAACAAACTCAACAAAAAAGATCAAGGTAAGGCAGGAAAATAATGGAAATTGGCATGCAACGGTAGTACCGTGACATGCCTGCGGTAGTACCGCCTCAAAGAGAGCGGTAGTACCGCTCGAGGTCAAGCGGTAGTACCGCTCCAATGAGAGCGGTAGTACTGCTCGAGGCGGAGAAACAACAGTTTCCTACAGCACGAGGCGGTGAAACAGCGGTTTCCTACTACCGTGGTCAGATCCGGCACTACCGGCCTACCAAATTCAAATATATTCCTACCAAACTCTAATCGAGATAGTCTAGTTGCCTTCTTCAACCAACTCAAGCCTAGATTTGGCCAAAAATCTAGAGATGTAACCACCATTGCCCCTAAGAAACAAGAACTGAAAACGAGACAAAACGAAAGAAGAAACGGGAGCAATACCGGCATCCATGGCAAGAGAACGAGGTGGGGATCGACTCCACCAAAGGAAATGGAGAGGGACGCCCCGGAGACGGAGATCCGCTGGAGCCCTCCCGCGGCAAGTGGAGGCTGGAGAGAGGAAGAGAAAGGGGGGGGGGCGAAGTGAATGGGTATGGGGGAGAAGAAACCTCCCCCTGCCCCGACTTAACCCCCTGGTCCCGTCCCTCAGCGGTAGTACCGTGCTGGGGGGCGGTAGTACCGCTTACAAGCGGTAGTACCGCGCACCAGCAGCGGTAGTACCGCCCAGCACGCCACGGCAACTAAACAAACACGGCTTTTGCTCGACGGAACGACAAAAACGGCAAGAGAAAGAGCACACCAGCAAACGACCAAGACACACCTCTTCAAAAGAGGGCGGTGGCCGAGGCCACCTATGTTTGAGTCAAAAGGTATGGCGCCGCGTAGATTTTAACCTTGGGCCCATGACCAAAACTCGTCTTTGAAGCACAAGTACCATCAACAATGGCTAAAGTGAAAGACTTGATCAATTTATGCATAATGGGGGGAGGGAGAGTTCATTGAGAGAACAACACTCCCCCTATGTCCATGCCTACACCTAAACTAGACAACAAAATGAGCGTGGTGGGGTGTGCAAGGGTTCATGCCACATTGCTCGAATCAATGATATTTAGCTCATGCCTTAACTCGCGAAATCTTGCTTCATCCAAGGGCTTCGTGAAAATATCTGCAAGGTTGTCATGAGTGTTGACATAGTTGAGCTCGATCTCTCCTCGCCTAATGTGATCCCGGATGAAGTGATACCGAATCTCAATATGCTTCGTCTTGAAGTGTTGCACCGGGTTGAGAGAGATCTTGATGGCACTTTCATTGTCACACCAAAGAGGCACTTTGTCACAAGTGACACCATAATCCTTCAAAGTTTGCCTCATCCATAGGAGTTGTGCACAACAACTACCGGCGGCAACATACTCCGCCTCAGTGGACGAGAGAGACACACAACTTTGATTTTTGGAAGACCAACTTACCAAAGAGCAACCAAGGAATTGGCACCCTCCGGAAGTGGACTTCCTATCCACTTTGTCTCCCGCCCAATTGGAATCCGAGTACCCTACAAGCTTGAAGTTTGATCCTCTTGGGCACCATAAGCCAAAGTTTGGGGTATGAGCCAAATATCGAAAGATTCGTTTGACCGCCACATAGTGAGTTTCCTTAGGTGCGGCTTGAAACCGTGCACAAATTCCCACACTCAACATGATGTCCGGTCTAGATGCACAAAGGTAAAGCAATGATCCAATCATGGATCCGAAGGTTTCATTCCGTTTGGACTCCGTTTGATATTCTTTTTCTGCGAAACTCTAAAATAGGCAAAAAACTGCAATTCTGGGCTGGGCCTCCGGTTAGTAGGTTAGTCTCAAAAATAATATAAAAGTGTATAATAAAGCCCAATAATGTCCAAAACAGAATATAATATAGCATGGAACAATAAAAAAATTATAGGTACGTTGGAGACGTATCAAGGTTCCATAAGAAAAACTTCCAGTATTACTGTGGCTATTATATGCCTCAATCTAGCACTCAATAAAACTCATGTTGTGGCCAACAATAACAACGCTAATACCTAACATAACCCCCAACCATCCTCAATGTAGTGTGGAGGTGCCTGGCTTAGGAGTCATGACACTGTTTGATGTTTTAGTCATGTCAATTGAAATATTTTGCTAGTTTGCTTGTGATTTTCTCAATTGGAGTACCCTCTCAATAGTTCAAGGGCCTCTTGGTTCCGGCTAACATCTGGTTTTGCAGCTGCTTCACACTGTATTTTATTGCCGACACCTTAGAAGAATTTAGTTGCTACTCTCTCTATTCAAAAACAAGTGTCGTGGTTTTAGTTCAAATTTGAAATAAAACCACGACACTTATTTTAAAACAGAGGGAGTAAATAATTAAATGAAGCGAGCATTAGCTACAAAAAAATTAGTACCTATGTATTGGAACTTCTTTTTTGATAAAGTGCGCTTTTATTAATTCAAAATGTAGCATCGAGCGGATACAAAGCACAAAGAGCCACACTCAGCCTCTGCATAGCTAAGATACACACAATCATCAAACGAACAATCTGACAAAAAAAATATAAAAATAACAAAGTGGCAATAGTAAAGCCATATGAGACCAAAATTATGCCTATGTCGACCAATAAGGTGGACCATTTAGGAGATCATGCCGCCATCCATGTTGGATAAAAACCTCCTTGGCCACCCGCTCCAACCGCATACACACCGCCTTGAACAACGATTGGTACTCCGTTCGTTGCTGAGTAGACCACCTCATCATCTCATCTAAACACTTGTTCATTAGAAAAGGCCTAAAATTTTGTCTATTTCCGCTTCATTTTTCATCCTAACCAGATCATCGATGGCGCGCGTTGCCGCACCCGTCTACTTTGACAGTTAAATAATATAATATTTATAAATATACAAAGCACGAAAGACAAATGAAACATAAATTTGCAAAAACTTGATCGTAACATCAGTTATCGAAGAAGGGATTTTTTGCAAGAAAGAAATGTGATGGTAGAGGAGAGCTGGGATTTGTCTTTGTCTGGTGGACTTGGAAGTTGATTCGAGTTTGAACTTAATGGCCGTGCCTTAATGTATACTCATGATGGGTACTTGATAAGTGTATTGGAAGGAGTTTTAGTGATGCACACAATCCTAATTTATTATATGTTTATATTTGTTGGAAGAGACATGAATTTTTTATTGATTTTGGCTTGCTATAAGACTACAGTCGCTGTGGATTTATGCCTCAGCCAGTTCATAAGTGATCAATATATAAATTGGCTTGTTATGAAAACACACACAACAATCTAGTATCACTAAAAGAAACCGCGAATAAGACAACAATTAGCAGCAGAAAACAAACATGTACATGTAATGTAACAAACTTTCAGTGTTGATTTAAGCATGGTGTGCTGATGAAATCCTCATTGGTTTGTACCGAAGGGCAACCATCTTCAACAGCAAAAAAAAAGGAATTTGCTCGATTCTTGAGTGCATTACATTCATGGACGAAGATTCCTAAAGAAGAAATTTAAATTGGTAGGAAATCAAATAACACTGACATTTACTCCATACAAGGAGCCGCGTGGATCTGTAGTAATCAGATCTATTATTAAAGAGCAACCTGACTGGATGCTATCTGTAAGAAGTCGCTAACTCGAAGCTCCATATGACATGCGAAGAGGCAGTTAAGTCATCATGGAAAAGGGGTCGACTTACACGAAACAAATAAGGTCCAAAGTGGATTGTTTACCTATCAGTAGTTGATCACCACCAGATAAAAAAAAAGTAGTTGATCACCACATACAAAAAGGAAAACTCAGAGTTACGAGAGAATGTCCGGTAGACTAGGTAATATAATATCATCCGCAAGATGGACAATACAGTCAGAATATAATGAAAAAAAAAGATAATTATCACCGTCACATACTGGACACAGGATGTCATAAGGTACCATAAGAGGCTAAAATTTTCATATAAGATGAACACACATTAGTAGTATGAAAGTAAATTTTATATGGCAAAAGGAAACCACGTGGCTAGCTCATGACATGTAGATGAATTGGATGCGATGCAAATAGATTAGTATGACCACAAAGTATCTCTTTTTAAAGATCAAAATATGTCTTGTGACCTCTGTCTAGATTAAAGGCATATAGTTGGAGTAGTAGTTGCGGCTAAACAAAATTTCTTGAGCAGATAGCTAAACATTGCTAATGTAAACACCCTCTGTCCACTAATGCAAGCTGTTTTGGCAGTTCAATTTAAACTGCCAAAACGTCTTACATTAGTGAATAGAGGTACTACTTTCTCAACTCAGCTAACTCTACAAACAACAACTATCGAACATTACAAATGCATACGCATTTTAGATGCAATAGCTATTTTGACTAATGGTGACATTACATCAGAGTCCAGAAGGAAGATGAAGAGTCCTTGAGGCCAACGTGTCCGCTTCTTGGCCGTGATCCTCTGCGAGGGATGTCGCCGCTTTCGAGGAGAAGAAAAGGCGTCGTCGAGCCGAGAGGAAGGGAGGAAAGCGAGGCGCATATGTTCATGTTTGGTCGGCACAAGACGAGGTCCGCATCCTCGAGGGACTCATTGCCACGTCAAAACATATGGGCCTCCTCCAGGTCGCTCCGAGCTGCGTGGTGTCCTCCACGGACACATTCTTGACAAGGAGTCCACAATAAAAGAGATTTGCGAGAAGGTCCGCCGCAAGAGGGATAAGTACCGTTCTATGCGAGCCACTGCTGCTACTGGAGCGCCGCTGCGTGGCAACGCTGAGGACCTTTGGAAGTACGAGATCTTCGACAAAATTTGGGGTGATTCACCACCATTGTCCAATAGCGGAAAGGGCAAGGCTTATCAGGCCAGGACCACGTGTCCGCAGAGACTTTGAGGAGCTCCGGAATGTGTACCCTCACCTCGCTCTGCAGGTGGAGAAGATCACCACCGACACCGATGAGCTGGACCCTTTGAAGAGAGCGTTTGAGTTGATTGATGATGCTAAAGCCCGCAACCTGAATGAGAAAGTGAAGAAGCAGCGGGTTTTGGAGATCAAGGCAGAGCTGGACCGTGCTAGTGTATGGGGGTGAGGTGCTTAGCATGTTTACCAACTTGGTTTGAATCCATCAAATGTCATGCATGCTGAGGAGGTGTGAAACTGCTATATTTTTTAAAGAAGAATGCATACGTCTACGTAACACGGATGTGTACATTAAAATGCGTACGGGGTGAGCCCACGCGTTTGATGGATTCAAATAAATTTGATAAACATGCTAAACATCTTAACCCGTACGCTAGCACGGTATAGCTCTGCCTTGATCTCGAGAACTCGTTGCTTCTTCACTTTCTCATTCAGTTTGCGGGATTTAGCATCATCAATCAACTCAAACACCCTCTTTAGAGGGTCCTGCCCATCGGTGGCGGTGGCGATTTTCTCCAGGGCCAAAGCGAGGTGAGGGTACACATCCTGGAGCTCCTCAAAGTCCCTGCGGACACGTGGTCCTACGCGTGATAAGCTTTGCCCTTCATCTTTCCGCCATTGGGCAATGGTGGCAAATCACCCCAAATTTTGTCGAAGATCTCGTACTTCAAAGCTCCTTGGTGTTGCCACACAGCGGCTCTCTGGAAGTAGCGGCATCCTGCACAAAACGGTACTATACCTCAGGCGGCGGACCTTCTCGTAAATCTCTTTAGTGTGAACAGGGCCGGTCGTGAGATTTTGGTGGCCCGGAGCGAAACTAGAACCCGGGGCCCCTTAGTCAACAGCGAAATAATAATAAGCATGCTTAATTTGCATTTGAGAACTACAGGATAAAAAACTACATATAGGATAATTAATTTGTCGAGAGACATAATTTACTCACTGCAAGGAATATGTAGCAACGATGTTTCATATGAGATGGAAGATAAATTTTCACGCACCTCTTGTGAAGCCAGACACAAGTAAAATTCCATATATTAGGTGGGCAATAGTTGATCTATCCGCCATAACCTATCCTGAAAAATAATCGAAAGTATCAAAAGATCCATACAGAGAAGGTAGGCTAAATCATATATGCTATGTATACTGGGAAATATGAAGGTTGAGAGTGAACACCTAAAATTTTCCCCACATGAGTGCGCAGATTAGAATTGCATCCGGTCGAAATGCCTGAAAATGTATGCTGGCACAGCGATGAACTTGATTTCAACAATGAAGATTTATATAAGCTAGTTCTTGGCTACTAATAAAATAGTACGTATATACATAGAAATTCAAAACAATTAGGAATACACATGGTCCTCTGAACCTCCATTGACGTGGTGTCACAGCCATGAACTTGATTTCAATAATGAAGATTTATATAAGCTAGTTCTTGGCTACTAAAATAGTAGGCATATATATAGAAGTTAAAATCAATTAGGAATACACTTGGGCCTGTAAAAATTCCGTTCATGTAAATATACTATATATTGGCCCACAAACGTGGTCATTGCAGAACACAATGTGAAAATTTCTGGACTAATTGGGAGACTGATAAATGATATATATGCATGTAGTCCGTCTGTTTGTGGGCATTATTCAGAATCAAGAGATCCTTGGCAATGTCTGTAGAATGTAAAGCTACGCAATCATATCCCCAAAGTTGTGAGCAGTTGCATACAATCAGTGCCAAAACTGAAACCCTAACAGTCAAAATACTTAAGAAATCCTCCTTTGTTGTTTCAACGTACCATCCAACTAGATCGCTAATACAAGAGACAACAGTCTCCAGAAGTACCACGGAGATGGGTTCCTTTTTTCAAAAAGGGGAAATAAGAGAGATGCATTACCAAATGTACTGAAGGAGGATGAAGGCAAGGTGCGGGGACGAGAGGGAAGTCTCGGCGGCTCCGTGGAGGACGTACTCCCGGAACAATCGTGGGGCCTGTTGTCTGTTGACGACGGCAAAAATACTGCAGGATGAAGAAGCGAATGGATCCGTGTCGAGGTCTCGCGCGGCGGGGCTAACCTCGGAGGCACGGCGGAGACGAACAGAAGCCGAGGGCTTAGTTCGGCGTTCCTTCGTGTTTTAGTACTGCCTCGCCTTTTTCTTTCCTTCTCTGTCGAATGATACAAGGAAAGGAAGAGGCAAATATTGTATCGATCATTATCTTACTATATAGTATGTCCCTGTAATTGGTGAAGATTGGCATTAAGATTGGATCTGTTTCCATTTTTTTCCATGTCATGAGGTTTGATTCCGATCCGTATGTCACCAAAGTTCATTAGAACAATCTTTACATTACAGCAGTAATAATGTTTTGCGAAGTGCCATATCAGATAGCAATAATCAAAGCTATACGTAGTTATCTTTTTTTTACTGTATAATCAAAAGCTCAAAACTACGTAGTTATCTATTTTACTGTATCATCAAAAACAGAGCTACGATTGACAAGACAGGCATTCAGACTCAGCTGGAAGGAATCACCTCGCAGAAATGATGCACTGGCAGATCAAATTGTCTTAACTGAAATGCTGGTGTAGTCAGTAGTGTCCCAACTGACGGTGCACAGGGCTAGGATGAGCTGGTCAATACCTGTCCCTTGGTAATTCTGCAAGAACCATATATCTTACCATCTACCCGTTTGTGCTCTTAGCCTTCTAAAACTGTTCTCTAAACGTACTCCAGACTGCAGAACTGGCCAACACAGCATTGACAGAATTCAGAAAACACACAGAATATTCAGAAAGTTCTGCAGCCATAGTCAGGAAAGTAGCAAGGCAATGAGTGTGCTGTAAAAAAAGGAGCAAGGCAAGGTTCGATGAAAAATAAAACTCATCTAATAACAATATAAATACAGTAACAAATTTTCACGTGCTAAAAACTTAAAATGTCAATTATGTGCTTCATTAAGCATAAAAAGAAAATCACATACCAAGAGATAGGCGGCATGCCCACAATGTAATATTCCCAGCTGCTTAAAGAATACTGTACAGATTCAGAGATATGCTTTCTACAGTTAGGGAAGCCAGATGGCCGATCTCAAATGCAATTACGCAAAGGGCACATCCATGGATATCACACTGACAAGCGGCTTTGTTTATGAGCCCAAACTCTTCGAGGACGGATTGAATACCACCTGGTCGGCACAATCCAAGCTACGCCCAGAGTGCTCATGATTAACTCCCATCAAGCCGAGATAATATATGTAGTGGGATATAGTGTTATTCATCTCATCAGTGAACCCTTGACCGCAGATGCGATCACCACGCATGATATTCATTGTAGTGCCAAAGCCCGGATATCTCTTAGACAAAGGATCATTCTTGCTTGGTTTCCAGTTACCAACGAAGGCATCGTGGGCTGACGGCTGTCTCCACTTCACTGGAGTCATCCACCTCCAGATTGCTGCCTCAAATGCTAGGGTGGCATTCTGTTGCAGCAACTCTGGGTGGCTCAACAGATCCTGCTTGATACCCTTACCGATGATACCGTAGTTATAGTTCCTGAGGGTAGTGAACAAGCAGTTCCAGAATCATCTCTTGTTGATTCATACTTAACGACAACAGAGAGAGGGATATATTGGCCTGACCAGTAAACAGGAAGAGGGCCTCGCCGCCTCGGCCATAGTATTGAAGTCCTTCGACACAGCGATATAATTCGTTGCTGTCATCGCAATAGAAGTTCTGGTATGGGCTCATTTCACGCTTGTAGCAAAGACCCCATGCCATTGGATTTGGATAAAAACGTCCACCTGAAGGAGTAACAGTTCCAGTATTTGTTTGATGCTAATATCAAAACGGATTTAAAATTTATAATAGTATGGTCAACAGTCACAGTCACAGTCACAGTCACACTGAACATATAGCACAATCACAATGCCTTAAACAATGATATTCTCTGCAGATCAAAATGGGTTTAAAATTTACCAAAATCCTTCCCATATTCTTATGAAGAACTGCACATGTTACTACAGTGGAAAGTAATTAGCATGCGGCATCACAGTTTGGCAATTCAATAATTACAGACAGATTTTAGTTTCAACCTATGTAGCTCACGCCTCTATCTTTTAACAACATTCTGCTGCCATGCAAAATTTGGTACAATTCCACCTCTGCAGCAAACGCATCCGTCTTGTTTCACCTGTTATATGTGTCACTCATCAACTTCCGCTGCTACTTGCCAGGGATGACTCTTTGAACATTTTGCACAGCTAAATCCTGTTGGGCATGCTGAAATTTGTGATGGTCTGTCTATGTTTGTCAGCTTTCTCTGCATATCCTATTAGCAGCCTAAGCATCTCTATACTGTTTTGCCTGTGGTGTGGAGTGCTCGAGTATGTTTATAGCAGCAATTAGACTGATCCCACATCGGACTAGTATTCAGGAGATCCCTGACTGATATGCAAATCAAGGCGAACCAGAGTCGGGACACGGGAGAAGCGTACACGAGGTGCTGGCGCCGACGTGGGCGAGGAAGGCGGCGACCTCCCTGACGCCCATCTCCTTGCCGCCGGTGGTGCCGAACCCGCGGGGCTCAAAGAGGGCGGCGGCGGCGATGAAGGCCGGGTAGTCCCAGAATCCCGCGGCGTGGGCGATGGTGTCGTTCCGCCTGGGGAAGAGCTCCTCGAAGTGGCGGGCCTTGAAGAAGTCGGTGATGTTCCGTTTGCAGCAGAGCCTGCTGCCGCTGCGCTCCCACCCCTTGTCGCACGCCTGCTCGCCGCCCTCCGGACCACTAGCCTCCGCCGCCGCGAGCAGCGCCAGCAGCAGGAATGCCGCCGCCGGCGCCCTCCTCATCGCTCCAGCTGCGTGGCGTGCGCAGAGGCAGGGCCTACGTACGAGAAATAGGCGACGGGTCAACTGAGCTGCTCAACGCGGCGAGGGAGGTGGAGAGAGGGAGCGGGATCGAAAGGGGCGGGTAGGAGGTGGCATCTCGGGTCAACACGTCGGCAGCAGTCAACGCAGCGGCATTTAAAACCATTCAGCTACGCATCAACGGCGATAGCCACGTCGTCAAGAGGTTCGCTTTTGTTTCGCTGGTAGGCTTTCCTCCCCATACACGCCTCCTCTCTTGTCTCTCTCTCTCTTTCGTTTTTCCTCCTATCAACTAGGGTTGTGGCAACCGCCGCCGCCCCATCGCCCCTCTGGCGCTGCCCATCGGAGAAAGGCCTGCCTCGAGCCCCCCACCCCTTCCTCATTTCCTCTCCCATGACACGCAACCTCTCATTCCTCTTCTTCCCCTGATCTGGTCGTTCCAATTCTTGGCAATCGGGAGGAGGCAGCCAGTGGATGGGAAGGCCGGGCGGAAGAGAAGGATGAGGGGACGCGGCTGCGAGTACGCCACCAGCCGTGCGGATTGGATGGGAAGAGAAGTCGGCGGCGGTGGCGGTTTCGATCTCTGATCTGCCACCAGCGCCGCCGCAGGGACGGGTGAAAGCATCTGAGGTGAGCATGATGTCTCCAATCTTCCCATTCCTTCTCGGCCTTGTCTCAACGCACGCAGATGGCTGCAGGGGCGGCGCGGGCCCGGGCTCGGGCAGCCACCATGGCGTCGAATGCACCGGCGGGGGCCTCTTCCTCGTAGCAAGGCGTGGCCCTGCTCTTCCTCATAGCGCTGATGACAAGGCGGGCGGCGCCGCGAGCTCTCGTCCCGAGGAAGCCGCGGGAGGACGAGGTCAAGACGGACCAGGTCGACGTGCCCCCCTGCCACACCCCTTCTTCTCCTACGGGTTGGTTGCTGCTGTTGCTGGTGTCGTTCGTGTCCGATTCGATCGGCCTGTGGTTTCCTGTTGTTGCGGCAGGTTGCAAGATTTGTTGGTGAGCTTTTCCTTTTCTTCCTCTCTGGTCCAATAGGTGTTAGATGTGCTCAGATTTTGGATGTGCTCATATCTAAACAAATTCCTTTGGATGCATTGGTTAATTTGTAGGAACCAATTTTGAGAAGACTGAATCTACCACGTATCCAAATGGAGCGGTTGCAATCGTTATATACCTGGAATGATGCTTTTATATGTCTGAATTTTCACAAGTATTTCTAAACTTGGCCCTAGCGAAGTGGCAAGTGTACTGCAATAGTGTAATACCCCGGATGTAACTTTCCCAATTTGTACTCCAACTCTTGCCGTTTCCGGCGTTAAGTTATATTTATTTCCTCGGGTTCGGGTTTTGTGTCTCCGTGTATTATTACCGTTGTAATGCATCTCATATCATGTCATCATGTGCATTGCATTTGCATACGTGTTCGTCTCATGCATTCGAGCATTTTCCCCGTTGTCCGTTTTGCATTCCGGCGCTCCGTTCTCCTCCGGTGGCCATTTCTAGCTTTCTTTCGTGTGTGGGGATTAAACATTTCCGGATTGGACCGAAACTTGCCAAGCGGCCTTGGTTTACTACCGGTAGACCGCCTGTCAAGTTTCGTACCATTTGGACTTCGTTTGGTACTCCAACGGTTAACCGAGGGACCGAAAAGGCCTCGTGTGTGTTGCAGCCCAACACCCCTCCAATTTGGCTCAAAACCCACCAAACTCTGCTCCATCACCTAGAGCGTTCGATCACGATCGCGTGGCCGAAAACCGCACCTCATTTGGACTCTCCTAGCTCCCTCAATGCCTATATAAAGGCCCCTCCCCCCGAAATTCGGATCTCTCTCCCTCTCCGAAACCCTAAATCGCCCCCGCGCCGCGCCGGACACGTCCGCCGTCGCCCCCTCGCCCTATCCCGTCGCGCCACGTGGCACTCCTCCGCCGCCACTCCCGCGCGGCCCGCTCGGCCCGGGGAGAGCCCCCAAGGGCCCGAGCCGCCCCGCTCCTCCCCGCCTCGATCGCCGCCGCCTCCCTCGGCTCCGGTGGCCGGCGCAGCCGCGGGCCACCGCCGCCGCCGCCCGGAGCTCGCAACTCCGGCAGCCCCGCCGCCCTTCTTCGCCGGACGCCGCGCCGCGCTCCGCGCCGGCCGGCCACGCCGCCCCGCCGCCTCTCCGGCTCCCCGCCGGCCGGATCCGGCGAGATCCGGCCCGGGAGCACCACGCCGCCTCCCCACCGACTCCGGCGGCCGACGACCTCCAGCGTGAACAGTGCGCGCCGGCCGCGCCTCGGTTTCCGTGCAACCCTAGATCTGGGGTTGTTTTTTCTCTAAGTCATTACATTTTCAGTCCAAGTTTCTTTGTTCGAGGCTCCGTAACTTTGCATCCGTATCTCCGATTCATGCATATAGCATATCAAAATGTTTGTCTCGACGAGCACATCATTTCATTCCATTGCATCATTTTCATTTGAGTTCATCTTGATGCCCGAAATGCTGTTAGAAGGAGGCTTCATGAGTTAATTGTCAGATCTGCTAGTTCATCTTAGACTTTTGTCATTTTTGCCATGATTATTGTGTGCATGATATGCACATGAGTCCTTCATATGTTTTGTTAAGGATTTTGTCTTATTTCCAGAGGTGCAACCCATGCATTTTTGTGATGTGTGTGGTGACTTGTGCAAGCTTGCAAAGTGAGGCACCCGGTGAATCTGTTTTCAGGGACTTAGTAGTTTTCACTAAGTCTAGGATTATTTAGTTCATGATGCCATATGTTCATGTTGTTTCCTAGTGATCCATGCCTCTTTTAAGGATGATAAGTAAAGGAGTTTTGTTAATCTTGTTATGTTCTATCCATCCATGTCTTTGTTTGCAATTATGGAGCACCCTAGCTTGAGTCAATCGAGCTCTACTTTTGCTTCGTTGTGAATCTGGGCAGATCGTCAACTAGTTTGCGATTTTGCCGATGTTATTGTAGTTGATCCGTGCATGCTATGCCATTGTTCTTGCCATGTCTAGCTTGTATTTTGTGCGTTATTTATGGGTGTATGCTTGCCTTGCCATGAATTGCACCGTAGTGAGTGCATCGAGCTCGTTTACATGCTTTCGTGAGTTATGTTTCAGCATGTCCCAGTTTTCACTAAGTCTGAAAACTGATTATGTTTTTGCTATGTTCGTGTGCTTGTTAGTATATTTTGTGATCCCTTTTGGCTCAAGGTCACTAAGGGATTTTTGTTAAGCTTGTTGAGTAGCTCCATGCCATGTCTTTCTTTGTCATGTTCAGGTCCTGTAGCATGTTGTTTTGATGCTCCGAAGAGGGCTTCATGATCTGAAATTTCAGACAAGTGTTAATTTCACTAAGTCTGAGATCTGTTTTGCATTTGCGTTTTTTCCATGCTTGTTTGAACCTCATAATGGATGATTTGGCCGTAGCTCAGTGCTACACTTTTGTTAAGCATCTTGTGTGCATCCCTGCCATGTATTTTGTTGTCATGTTTGGTGGCTGTAGCATGTTCATCTCATTGCATTTAGATGCCTACTTGCTGTAAATCGCAGACCGGTGTCAATTTTGAATCGCTTGCCATTTCCAAACCGTAACTCCGATTCCGGCGTTCTTTATATCGTTTTCAAGCGATTTCATCTCATCTTTCCAGTGGCACCCTTGGAATTTCAAGTTGAGGCCAGGTTCATGCATTTCCTGTCATATCTTGCATTTTGCATCCCGCATCGCATCCCGCATAGCATATCATCATTGCATCATATCGCTTGATCCTTGCACGTAGTTGATTGTGTCCTTGTTGCTTGTTTGTCTTGTTTGGGTAGAGCCGGGAGACGAGTTCGCTATCGAGGAGCCCGTTGAGTTTGCTTGTGAGGATCCAGTCAACTCTGACAACTGTGCAGGCAAGATGATCATACCCTCGAAATCACTACTATCTTTGCTATGCTAGTTTGCTCGCTCTTTTGCTATGCCAATGCTACGATGCCTACCTTTTGCTTGTCAGCCTCCCAATTGCCATGTTGAACCTCTAACCCACCATGGTCCTAGCAAACCGTTGATTGGCTATGTTACCGCTTTGCTTGCTAAGCCCCTCTTATAGCGTTGCTAGTTGCAGGTGAAGATTGGAGGCGTTCCTTGTTGGAACATTTATTTACTTGTTGGGATATCATTATATTGCTATGTTATCTTATTGCATCTATATACTTGGTGAAGGGTGGAAGGCTCGGCCTCTCGCCTAGTGTTTTGTTCCACTCTTGCCGCCCTAGTTTCCGTCATATCGGTGTTATATTCCTGGATTTTGCGTTCCTTACGCGGTTGGGTTATAATGGGAACCCCTTGATATTTCGCCTTGATTAAAGCTTTTCCAGCAATGCCCAACTTGGTTTTACCATTTGCCACCTAGCCTTTTCTTTCCCTTGGGTTCTGCAGACTCAAGGGTCATCTTATTTTAACCCCCCCGGGCCAGTGCTCCTCTGAGTGTTGGTCCACCTGTCAGCTACCGGTGGCCACCAGGGGCAACTCTGGGCTGGCCTACCCGTACCTAGGAATCTGAGTGTGGTGCCCTGAGAAAGAGATATGTGCAGCTCCTATCGGGATTTGTCGGCACATTCGGGCGGTGTTGCTGGTCTTGTTTTAACCTGTCGAAGTGTCTTGAGTTACCGAGATACCGAGTCTGATCGGAACGTCTTGGGAGGAGGTCTATTCCTTCGTTGACCGTGAGAGCTTGTCATGGGCTAAGTTGGGACTCCCCTGCAGGGATTGAACTTTCGAAAGCCGTGCCCGCGGTTATGGGCAGATGGGAATTTGTTAATGTCCGGTTGTAGATAACTTGAACCTTAATTAATTAAAATGAATCAAATGAGTGTGTTGCCGTGATGGCCTCTTCTCGGTGGAGTCCGGGAAGTGGACACGGTGTTGGAGTAATGTTTGCGCAGGTTGCTCTCTAGTTTCTCGCTCGCGCTTTGCCTCCTCTTCTCGCTCTCCTTTGCGAATAAGTTAGCCACCATATATGCTAGTCGCTTGCTGCAGCTCCACATATATTTGCCTTTCCTTTCCTATAAGCTTAAATAGTCTTGATCGCGAGGGTGCGAGATTGCTGAGTCCCTGTGGCTCACAGATTACTATTACACCAGATGCAGGGCCCGATGATTCCGCTCCAGGAGACGCGTATGAGCTCAAGTGGGAGTTCGACGAAGACTCTCAACGATACTACGTTTCCTTTCCCGATGATCAGTAGTGGTGCCCAGTTGGGGGTGATTGGGACCGTGTCGCATGTTGGGTTCTCTTTCATTTTGGCTCCGCAGTCGGGCCTTGAGTGTATGGTTGATGTAATGTTAATTTATGCACTTGATTGACGTGGCGAGTGTAAGCCAACTATGTTATCTTCCCTTTTATTATTACATTACATGGGATGTTTGTGAAAATTGCCTAACTTGCGACATATGCCTTCAATGCGATTATGTCTCTAAGTCGTGCCTCGACACGTGGGAGCTATAGTCGCATCGAGGGTGTTACAAGTAGTTAGCCTACTACTTCAGTTATATGCACCTGTGATGAATTGGGTACATCCAAACTTCTCCTGTGATATCTTTATTTTCTTTTTCGGTTTATAAGGTAGTGAAGCCTCAGTTAATCTGCAAAGTGTGCTATGTTCTTGTTTGTTGCTGGCCTCTATCTGTTTGTTGGTATGCGTTTGCAAACTGAAATATTCGTGTTTTTCAGGTCTCTGTTAGAGGAATGTATTTTCTTGCAAACTAAATTGGTTTTCTGGAACATGTCTTCATATTTTAGATTTTAGTGTATGGCTTCAGAACTATTCATTGGATATACTTTGTTGATTCCAGCCCGTGGATAAGAATATTCCAGTCACTGGAGAGATTGTTGAACATGTGACATTGATGCAAATCTCTGGCCACCTACGGGGGAAATTGCCTGAAGACCAAGTTTGAATATGTACGAGGGCAGTGAAGTTCGGCATGCGAGTTTACTTGCAGTCTCTAACCCTAATGTAATCAGTCCCAGTAGTGAGGGAAGGCGCTGCCAACGAGGATGTGGAGGAGAACAAGGTCGAGACGGATCGGTGAAGGGTGTTGAGGCTGGCTCGCTGGCCGCAGCCTCTCTCCTCCTCGTCTTCGACAGTGTGAAGAAGATTGATGTTGAAATGGACGCATGCTGCAGGAGAAGCAGAGGCGTCTTGTGAGCCTTGGGTTCTTCATCGATCTGTTTGTGTGTGCTCTTGGTCGCATGCACGCCTAAGGTACAACTTGTCTCTCCATCTCTCCTCCCTGTTATGGATCCAACATGAGGAAAAATCACTCTCTTTTTATTGTTGTTGCCTCTATTTACCTTCCAGTTCATGGTTGTTAGTGTATGGATGCCAGACCAAATAAAAAGAGATCTCAACTCAGTTTCTTTAGATGCAGGTTCATCTCGTGTATCATGAAGAAACGTCAACACTAAAGAGCGCAGAGCTATTATCTCGACAATAAAAGCTAGAGAAATTAATCAATGAGCATTTTCATGCATATGATTTAATCTAATTTTTAGTTATGCTAATTTAGTAACAGTACTATTTATATTACTGATTTGGAGATATATGCAATACATCTTTCAGCGATCAACTGTTCACTGACATAACGTGAACACTAAAGAGAGCAGAGCTATTATCTAGCTAGAGAAATTAATCTATGAGCATTTTCATGCATATGATTTAATCTATTTTTTAGTTGTGCTAATTTAATAGCAGTACTATTTATATTACTGATTTGGAGATATATGCAATACATCTTTCAGCAATCAACTGTTCACCGACCTGTCTATTGTATGCATTATGGTTGAGGAAAGCTTGAAATACAATAGTGGCAAACATCTCCATTGACGCTACAAAGCATCTTGATGATTTTGAAGTGAGTCTGCATGTTAATTAACATTACTTCTTGCATCATGCCCTATTGATCTAAAAGTTACTTAGTTTTCTGAATTTCATAGGATGCTTATGATATAAAAAAAACTATGCCCTTACCTTTATAGACTGCTGTAAATTTGATTCTGTAGTTTTTGCTTGCATCATGTTTTTGTGCTTTATTAGGCACTTTATGTTGCACTGTTCTATATTAGACAGATCAGGTTATTTTTTCAGGCAGTGTATAGATGTGGATTGTACTGTACTTGCTGCTTATCATCGTCTATATGACTGTAACCTACTTTTGTGCAGGATAGATGGATGGGAGGTGGGACACGATTTTGTAAGTACAGAAAAAAATGCAATATGTTTGATTATCTTATTATTATATCTTCTCTTTTTCTGTTCAGGTGGATCCTAAATATATTCCACTTTTTTTGCTATCTTCTGCGGTATATTTTGTTGCGAAGGTTGAAAACATAATATTGGTAGAAATAATTTCCATTCGTTTGCCATGAACCTTGCAGTTGGCTTGCTTCTGCACTAGGGGAATGCTTGTATTAGATCATCAAAGTTAATTGCTATTGTATCAGTATCTGCATGTTAAATGTGATGTGTCTATAGTGATTGAACAACTCTCATTAATAGATGACGCCATCGAACAGAAGGCATTTTTTACTTAGTTATAATGATGGCTTATATAATGGCTGCACTCGACGAGATCCTCCCCAACCCGACCCCTCCTTCCTTGTCTATATGATGCAGGTGCTCCTCCCCCCTCGAAAGGTGACGAGCTTCCATCTCTAATATCTTTTGGCGGTACTTGTTAGGTTGAGATCTGTGACGCCTATGAATATTATCATTTTTATTTATTTCTAATATGGACACCTCTGTATGCTCCAAGACTTAACTATGTACTGTTGATTTATGGCATGGTGATTGGTGATTGATTTCGATTGCACGGGAATTCTGGGGAGAGCAGTGGAAAATCTATGGGGAACTTGTGTGTTAACGGCGCTAGCAGTGAGGATTTCTTTTGAGCTTCTTCACTTCCCCTTAATAATCGGACCTTCCTACTATGCACAATGAATTTTGATATTTTGATTATGCAAGCATTGTTGTTTCTAGTGGCTGTAAGGATTTCCTTTGGGCATATTTTTTTCTAGCTTAATTAGTCAGGATCATTGATTTTATAAACAATATTCAGACTGTTCCTTGTATTAGCAAAAATCAGATAAGAATTGAATTATTGTACTTAAAGACAACCCGAATGTCTTATGCCATGCAAAAGCAGATGCTCTACATTTCCTTTCACCTCCTGTTTGGCCAAAGCAACTGCCTATTGTGGTATTTTGATGTTGTACTGGTTGTGTAAAGAGTTGTTTGTTACATGCTGATTAAAGTGGGAACAGAGCCAGAAAGCCGTCGAGGCACCACCTACTGTGGAGCAGACAATCTTGGAGTCGCCGCAGACAAGTGTAGCATCGAAGTTGATACAAGACAAGGAAGAAGGCTCCAATCAGCCGGCAGATGTTCCGGCTGCTGCGACTGGCAGTGCTCTGGTAGCGTGGTACTCCTGGTCAAGAGACTGCGGCACAGCCGCGGGCTGCAGGAGCAACGACTGGCTGCACTATGGCAGACAGGGATTCTCAATGGACGAGACGCCGGCGACCGTTGGCTTGGTGCGTTGGACATTGCTTGTTTATTTGCTGAATTTGGTTCACTTTAGCCATGCATCAGCTATACATGTATGCGTGCTATAAGGGAATCAATCAGCGCTAAAACCATTGGAAAGGGCGGGAGTTTACCTGGCACCGCACAGCTGCCATTTCAGGGGGCGCGCCGTGGGCGCGCCCCAACCTCTAGTTTTCACCATTTCTCGTTCTTTCGTCTTCCTAATAATTCATTTTTTTTCTTGACACATTTTTTTCAAAAAGATTTTTTTTTCACGTCATTGACTACAACTTTTCTTCCCTAACCTTAGGCGGCTAGACCAAACTCTCCCTGCAGACTTCACCGGCGAGGCTGGGGATTCGTATTCCCTCTTCCGCTCCGTCGGCCGGTGGTCGGAAAGGTAATCTCGGTGCCTCTTCTCCGGCTAGTAGTTTAGGTTAGGATTTTTTAGTACTTGCGGGTGCGGTATTGAGCGGGTGGCGGGGTTTCTTCTTCGAGTTTGTCTTCCGAACTTCGGTCATTCTCGAGTTCGTCCATCTAGACGTAGTCGACAGAGCTCCGAAGTAGATTTCAATCGCCTCCTTTGGGAGGTGAGGTTAGACTTTCTCGACATTTGGCAAGATTTGATGTCATGTGCTTTAAATCTATGCAAGGCTTCAACGGCGATGATTGCGGCTCTAGGGCGCTTGTCCTTTGGGGCACGTGTAGAAAGACCTTTCGACTGTCATCGATAAAGTCGGTATGTCCGCAGCTCGTTCTAGCGGCAATAGTGATTGTCCAATGGTCTCGTAATATCGATATAATTTTATTATGTTTGAGATACTTTATATTTTCGGTGAACTTTTATAATAGATATCTTTTTAAGGGGTATATGTTTACGAATAGATCTTGACACTAATGAACAAGAGCTAGTTTTAAACATATTGCGTGCACCCTGCGAAAATGTAGTCATCATTTTACATGAGTATTAGGAGAAAACCACCTATAAAATGGCGTATGCTAATTTTGCACACTATCGAATAACTAGTTTGTTTTGTGTATTAAGGTGAGTTATTGATCACCCAAAAAATTGAGGGGGTGTTTGTTTTCAGGGACTTTTTTGTGTAAGGACTAGAAAAAGTCCCTCTTAAAGACTTTTTTATCAAACGGGAGGGACTTTTTAGGGACTAAACTAGGCATTTGGGACTAAATGAAGAAGACTCTCAAGGAGAAGAGTCTTTTTGGGACTTTTCCAACAATGCCCCTCTATGCACTCATTGGCCCGCCATCCCATGTTGTTGTTTGATTATTATTTTTCTATATACTAGGGACAACATGGTCATTTAATAATCTCTAGCAAGGGACTAGGGACTTTTTAGTCTCTGGAAACAAACAGGGAGGGACTTTTTAGGGACTAAAGACTTTTTAGTTGGGACTAAAAAAAGTCCTAGGACTAGGGAATCAAACACCACATGAGTTATTGATAGAACAAAGAAAAAAATTATACCTAAAAGGAATAGTCTAATTATTAAGTTAAGACTTTCAATGAAAAACTTTTGATCTATTCGTCATCTTTCATGACAATACAAAAAACATCAGAAGTAGGAAAATTACATATAGGTTCATCGACCACCTAAAAATGACTGCAATCCCTGAAGCGAGTAGCAGTGGCGAAGCTACACAGAAATAGTTGGACGGGCCAGGCAAATAAGTCACATTTTTTTCTTCAAAATTAGGATGAATCGTGCTACTTCATTAGACATGAGTCAGTCCTCGACAATTTTTTTAACTAGATCAGCACATATACTAGAAGAACGCTCGTGCGTTGCAACGGGACCACATTAACTTTAAAAGTTCAATATTAATTATGTTAATATTACATTTAATATTCTCATACATATTAAGTGACATTGACGACCTTTTTACCATCAAATTCTCTCTCTCTCACACACACCCCTCCCTCCCTCTTCCTCACTCTCTCTCCCCCTCTCCCTCACTCGGGAGGTGGGGCGAAAATAAACCCGAAACGGAGACTACCAACTCAGACATTAGGATTAGAGATCATTTAGTTGATAAGAATAAATAGAAAACAATGTTAAAAAGGAGAAACAGATTAGAATACATTGAAAAACCAAAAGGACAATGTAAAAGGGGATTCGCCCTGCCCCCGGGCCTTGCCACTGAACCAGCTCAGCGATCTAGTCCCCGCGCGGTCGTCTTCTCCTGTTCCCCGAGCCGCGTCGCTACAGAGCCGGGCTCCCGCCCGACCACCTCGCTGGCATCGAAGGGAAATGGATAAGGGTGACGCCCTTCCTTCCCTGCGCCCATGGCCTCACTCCTCCTTGACGCCCCCTCCCAAATCCACTTCTCCTTCTCGCTCGCTCGATCTCTGGACGAAGTCAGACGCCACGGCCACCATGACTGACCCTGTCCACATGGCCACTGCCCTCCCTGCGGGCTAGGAGCTTATCGAGTAGCTCTGAACGCCTTCGCTACTTCGTCTGCGCCAACGAGATCAAGTCCAGCACCCCCGCATCAACGTCGCTGCCGTCTTCCTCAACCTTGGGCCACCGCGACATTGTCGTCCAATCCGCGCCGCCCCGAGCTCCCATGTCTTCCCCTAGGGCGCCATTGACACCGCCATGATCTCCTCTTGCCTTTCCCATGTTTCCCCTCTCGTTAGGTATTTCGCCGTGACCGAGAACCGCCGTCCGCCATGGCCATTGCAGGGGTAGCCACCGAGCTCCTCGGATTGACCCCGTGGCACATGCCCGCTCCTATGCACGTCCATGCCCGAGCCTGCCGCTCTTCTTCCGCGCCCGCGGGGCCACTCCCTCTCCATGCCCATGCTCGTGCTACACCGCGTCGGTCGCGCCCGCCGCTGCCGTCACGCTCGCTGCAGCCACCGCACCATTGTGCCCCGCGCGACACACACCCTGGCCGCACGCCACACTCTCGTTGGCTGCGCTCGCCCCGTGTGTTGCCGCCTATCCCTTCGCTCGCCCCACTGTCGCGCCCCTGCCTCGCGCCGCCTCCAGTCGTGGCCATCTTCTGTCGGCCGCCGCCTCAGCCACGCCGGCCGCATCTATGCCCTCCACCATCGGCCGCTCGCCTCGCCTGCTGCGTGTTGCTTCCTGCTGCTATGCGCTGCTCTACCGCTGGTACGCTGCTGCGCCATGCCCTCGACACCGCCGTGGACAAATGTGGCGGAGGGATTGTTAATGGAGTACGAGAAGGATGTGGCGGAGAAGGTGTGGAGAGGCAGGAGGCCTAGGGCGGTGTCACCTGGCTGTGGTGGAGGTGTTTATGCGAGAAGGAGCCGGAGTGGAATGAGAGGTCACAATTGGAAAGAATCATAAAAAAATAATCATAACCCGGAGATCTCAGTTCAAAAAAATGCTATTATCGATGGAGGGGTGATTTCCTTCAATAGGTGGAAAACATAGGAGATATTGGTTGTTATCAAGGAAAGGTAAAAAATTAGGAAAGTTAGGATTTTTGAACTGATTTCTATGGAAATGGGGTTTTATTGTTTGCTAACGTGATATCAGTACCTCCCTGTTTGTGACGTGTCTGATTAGGAAAGTTTGCAAATGTTAAGAAACTATTTATTGGGGGAAAAGTTATGACGTGTCTGTTATTTGTTTCCTAAAATAAATTTCACTAATAAGAGAAATCGATTGATTTAGATAAGTTAGGAAAGTTAGATTAAAATGTATTATTTGTTTCCTGAAAATCTGTTATTTGTCTTATAAGACAAATTGAACCAATAAAAGGAATCGATTGATTTGCATAATTTAAGGAAGTTAGTTAAAATGTATTATTTGTTTCCTGAAAATCTGTTATTTGTTTACTAAGACAAATTGAACCAGTAAAAGGAATCGATTGATTTGCATAATTTAAGAAAATTAGATCCATGATTTGTTATACATTAGGAAAGTTCTGGTTGCAATAAAGAGTGGAGAGAAAAATAAACTGATGGACCAGGGTGGGAGGGGGTGATGGGAGGAGAGACGAAAAAACCCAGCAAAAATAAACTGTTGACCAGGGTGGGAGGGGTGATGGGAGGAGAGACGGAAAAAACCCAACGAAAATAAACTGTGCAGACGATTCACCAATTCGTCCGTTAGGAGTAGAGATACGCACGGCAAAGCCGTCGTCCCTTGGGTGTGCAAATGTGCGATGGATGATGCTGGCCAGCTAGTGGCCGTTGATGCTTGTTTTGCCGCTGCTCCTTGTGGCACATAATACTGCTCCATGGCTGGCGTCGTGCGAATCTCTCACTGAATGGAGCATAGAGGGATTTAGGGGCTTAGGTGTTGTCTGTAAGCAGACCAGGTTTATGGGCTACCGATGCATATATGAAAGAAAAAACATACATATCATGGGCGGGCCACGGCCACTTTGGCCTTGCCGTAGCTCCACCACTAGCGAGTAGCGCACTGTCATCATCACCTCTCCTTCATCGAAGTCAAAGAAAACTTATGGACATTGATAACGTCCACACGTGTGGTGTGAGTGACACCCGCCCACATGCTCTATAACACACATACTACACGTCACCGCGTGCATGCATGCATGTGGGAATCTTTTTGAATTTCCACTTTTAAAACTGTTTTATCTCTTTAATGAAAAATCCAATTGAAGATCAATTTTTACTATTAAATCCATCGCGACGAGATCTTCGAAATTAGATCTCATATCAACATGTTTCGACGACTTTTAAAAAGTTGTTATGTCTATTGTACATGAATTGCTATGGTTTTACACTGAAGTTGCCATGATATGTTTCAGCTATTTTCTTCTACATTTAAAAGTAAATTTTAACATATTATAAAACGGGGAATTAAGAAACTAGATTTGCCATGAATCATAAACTAAAATTTCCATGATACATGCACTTAAAATTGCCATGGTTCATACAGAAAATAATTTTCATGGTCAAAGTACAGGATTTGCCATGGTCCAAATACTAAAATTGCCATGATCTATAAACTAAATTGCCACATGGCAACTTTAGTGTAACACTATGGCAACTACAGTGTAAGCATTATGGCAACTTTTGGTCAAAAAAAATTCGTCGAAACATATCAACATGTGATCTAGTTTTGAAGATCTCGCCGAGACGTATTTAATGGTGAAAACGGATTTTTAATTAGATTTTTTAATTAGAAGATAAAACATTTTATGCCGAAAACCAAAAAGATTCCCGCTGATGTCATCTGTTTTGATGTGGTAAAATGAATGGTAGTGGAGGCGTTTGGACCATGTTACTTTGTGCCACACGTGTGGGCGTTAACATTTGCGAAACTTATTGTAGTAAATAGTCTGGAAGCCGTCATGTCAAGGCCCCACAGGACCAACACCAGAACATTAATTGTTGCGTTGAAGAGAATCATAAATTGAAAGGATCCAACATGTGGATAAACGAAGGAAGACTGGATCCAAAAAGATCCACCAAAAATCAGCACCGACCGATCAAATCTCCGAAGATCCCCTGGAGACACACCCTTCGATAACGCTAGAGTATTAAGGTAGAGTTGAGGATCAAGCCTTGCCAAACTCAATTCTTTTAATGTCTACTCATAATGCCCTCATAATTTTTCAAAATAAGCACATCTCTAATGCCTGCAATGGATTACAAGTCTGGGTTGCCTTGGGTGATGTCCTAACAGATGTTTCTTCAGCATTATTAGATCTCGTTTGTAGTGGCAAGTGATTATTGAGATCTCAAAAGCCTAAGTATGATGAGGGTGTTTCGAGGTATCTGTTTCCATTATCGCTAGTTCGGTGTAATTTCAGTCTCCAACAGTTGGCGTACACTCGAATGAAGAAGACGGCCAATCTGGTTTACGATATAATTTTTTGGTAGCTTTCTGCCTTATTGTCTTATTATTATACTAATTACTGCTTTATTTGATAATTATCAGATATAGGATACCCTTTAGATGTCTCTGCGTGATGCCTTCTGTAGAGTTCACCGACATGGCATGGTTGCGCTCGGTCGCTCTTCGGCTCGCCGCACAACGTGCACAATCTAGAGCATGACTGCAACGTCGTATTGGAGTCCTATAAAACCTATTGAAAATTAAGGCATATGTAAAAATCGCTTCGGAGCATAAGGCAGGTTAAATATCATAAATGGGAATAGATACTTATGCTCACCATGGTCATAGCTAGGAAGTGCAATGAGTTGATACAAATTGATGTTAATCGTTACACATAGTAAATCATTTTTTCTCTTGGAGTCAGAGTCGCACCGTGGAAAAGACGATAACCACACTTCGGTATTTTGAAAAAACCTCGTTCACCATTATCTCTTTGATCATCTCAATCTAGTGGAACGGTTGAATGTATTACTATGTTATTTTGAAAAAACTCATTCACCATTTATAGTTGTATACTTCAGTATTTTGAAGAAACCTCGTTCACCATTTATAGTTGTATATTTCCTCCGTTTCATAGCTATTGTCATGGTTTTAGTTTAATTTTATTTGAATTTTGGATGGAGACTTTTGCACGATGAGAGATTACTATGGTTTTGGATATTGTTAAAGAAAGCCTCATATTCATGTATATACACAATTGAAAGACCGTGTCAACGAGTAACTTTATATCAATGTTTAGCTAAGAAACACTAAACAAAACATAATACTTTAGTGATCTATAAACGATCTTATAAAAGATTACAGAAAAGTTTACAAAGGGAGTAACAAAGAAAGAAATATTGACACCACAAAGGCAATTCAACGACTGTACAGCAAAAAACCATGGCCATTCCCCGCAAAAAAATAAAAAATTGAAAAATTGTGGCCGTTGGCTCTCTCTTAGTGTGCTGCCGCGCACGCAGGCTCCTGCGTCTCCCGCCGGTGGCCACGGACCGTCTGCTCGAACCGCTCCACGCCGCACGGGATCCTCAGGACGCCCCGCTGGCCGTACCCGAACCGCTGCGCGGACATCTCCAGCAGAGCCAGGACGCGCGGCTCCGTGAGCATCCCGACGTGAACCAGCACCCTTTCCTCCCTTTCTCCCTCGTCGCCGACGAGGACCATCGGGACGTAGCCCTTCGGGATCTTGCCCCCGCCCTCGCCGGCGGAGCGAACAACGCATGCCGGGGCGGCGCCGCCTATGGCTCCGGCCGCCTCCTTCTTTCTCCACATAGCCATGGCCATATCGATCGTTGCCTGTGTATGTAAGCGCGAGAAAGGGCTGATGGGTGTATGATTTTCGATGGAGATTGCAGTGAGCTGGTTAGGGATGAGTACGAGGATCGCAGTGCAACGGTGGATTATATAGGAGGAGATATCAGATACACACGGGGAAAAGAAGCTTCATGCGGCCTGCATGTGGGGGTACGACATCAAGGATTAGTGTTTGAGAAGGAATGGTGATGTTGACGAGCGAGGAAGGGGTCTAATTTGGCCGAGTCGGGGTACATAGTTAGTCAGAGCTCTTTAAATGATTATAGTAACGGGAGGTTCCTGTCAGGAGGAAGGGATCAACACAGTGGAACACACTCTCTGCCGTGCCAGTCGGCCGCTTCTCCGACTTGTAGCTTCTGCAGATTGGAGCACGCGTCGCCGTGGTCACTCCAGGGGCCCGGCTTACCGGGCAAGTCAGTGGACCTACACCTACTTGATGCATACGTAAACCGTTAAAAAGGCTACTCCATCCGCAAACAAAAAATATAAGATGTTTTAGATCACTACTTCGATCTAAAACGTCTTGGGAGCGTCTAAATGTCAGGTACTTGAAAAGATGTTTGGCATCAGTCATTTAGTTTCCTGTTCGTTAGATCTAAATCTAACCCTTCACACTTAATCTTCTTTCTCCCAACCTTCCTTCCTCCTCTCAAGCATGATCTAATCCACCTTGTGTGCAACCGCCGGCCTATCCCACCCCATCCGCCTGCCTCCACACCCCGCTGCCGACAAGCGCTATTGCGCACTGCCTTGCACTCCCCCACCCCCCCCCCCCCCCCCCCCCCCCCCCCCCCCCCCCCCCCCCCCCCCCCCCCCCCCCCCCCCCCCCCCCCTTGCCCTCCCCTCCCCCCCCCCCCCCCACCCCACCCCACCCACACCACCACCACCATCGTTGCTGGCCACCGCCGCTCTACCATCCCTCTAAGCCCCGCACCACCGGTGAAAAACTCCGGCGATTCCCTGCACCCCCACCCCTAAGATAGACAATGGGATTGTGGTTTTTCCCTAAGAAAGATAGTGAGGTTATGCCTTTCCCCCTAAGATTGATTCTTCTCCGACGAGGTACCTGGAAAATAGCAAAACTGAAAACGTTTCATAGTTGTTTACAAAGGGAGTACTTAATTTTAAAAACTATGAAAATTAATCATTGAAGTTAATTAACTTAGTATCCTTTTGAAAGGTCCAAAAGAAAAGAAAAACACCTAGTAACCCCTGGGTACAGTGGCGAAGCTAGCACTTTGTTAGAGCCTAGAAACACCGTGATCTCACGTACACAATTGTCGATAATGTACTATGCCTAAGGTAAATGTCATTTTTAAGGTCGTGTTTTAAAATCGTCTAGCAATACGTAAATATTGGGACGACATGCTGACTTCACCTAATATGGTACTACGTAGGAGTCCACAGCTTTTAGAATGTGCGTACAAAGTTGCAATTTTTTCCCCATATATGAATACATATGTTCATTGCAAATGTGAAACAACGTATGAAAGTCAATTCCATTAATAAAAAATTAAATGGAAATGTTAAACATACTATGCTTAACTTGACAACAAATGAATACTAACCTATATTGATCAGTATAGAATATCATTATTAAGGTATTGTAATTTTACTACAGTAAAATTACAATACCTTAATAATGATCTCTACTCCTAAAAGGGGAGTTGGTAATCCGGTACGCATGGTTTATTTTCGCCTCCACCTCCGACCACCACCCCCACGTTGGTTTTCTCACCCTCCCACTAAAGTTCGAATTGATTAGTCCGACCCACCTTTTGGTTTTTCGTGCTTGCTTTGGCAGGCGCCAATTCAATTCAATCACGTAAATATTACGTAATTAAAATCCAGAATTCACACCATATTTATGAGATTACCTTCCTAAAAGACATATAGAATGACATCAATTAGAGAAGAAATTAATTCCATGCTTATATTAGGTAGAACATCAATTATATGCTATTTTTGTGATTACATTGATGCTATATATGATATGATATGATATTAATTGTAGACTAAACATGTTGAGCGCTTATGGATCAATCCGAAATGACTCTTTCATGATCGCTTGTGCAAACGCACGACCTCCTTCATCCGTTCCCAATCAGATTCTGACCTTGACATTCCCTTTCCAAATTAACAACGGTGGCCCATCTACTCCTTAGACCATGCAAGCAACCCATCCATGCATCTACACGAGTACTATACACCTAATCTCCCCCCTGATTTTCAGGGGTGGGGGCGGGGGTGGGGGGAGCAAAACTTTGCTTCTAATCATCTCTAAACTCTTAATGGAACCACGTCGCACTTACCTAATTAAACAGACTATTCCTGTCGGAAAGTAAGCGCTCCAGGTCGTTGGATTGATATTGTTCGATGACCGAGATTAAATGGATATGCCTTTGGAGTCTTTCTATATTGAGAGAGGAAATTAATTCCATGCTTGTATGTGCATTTTTTTGTTAGTCTGTGGCAACGCACGAAAATTTTCCAAGTTCTCATAGGTTAACTCTAAAATATTGATTTTAATGATAGTTCTTCGGATTTCATATAGTCAAGTAAACCAAACTCTCATCCACAAAAAAGTAAACCAAATTCTCATGGGTTCCCTTAAAATATAGCTTTTACCAATAGTTTTCTTATTTCACTCTCTTTTCTCTCGTGCTCTGTATTACTAAATTTACCCAATATATGCCGAGTTTAAAAAAAAGCATGCAACGCTTTGATAATCCCTAGATGAACCAGTGAGGCGCAGCGGCATGCCGTGCACTACCTGCTAGTATTCTATTGTGGTCAATGTAGATCTAAAGATTTTCCAAATTCCTTCCTATATTCAGTTAAAGAACTACATATGTTAGCTCCCAACCGGATAAGTAACTACTATGAGGAAAAGTATTCCAAATGGAAATTAATGAGCATAATCCATATCACAGTTTTGCAATCAGTACTTTTCAAGCTTTCAATAATCATGGACGTTTTTTAGTTTCAAGCCATGGAGCTTAACTCTCTTTCTTTTAACAACATTTCACTTTCATGCTCCTCAACTTTTGCTATAACTTGCTAAGGATGACGCATGACTATTCTTTGAATGTTCTGCATTTTCCTGCAGAAACAAATTAAACAATGGGAATTGTAATCTTTTGCATTTATTAGTCATTAGTTATAAGATCAGAGTGATTTTCTCAAAATATCTGAGACTAACAGGTTTGAACAATTATGTAATGGGTGTAAAAATACATTCATTAGTGTCCGAGCTCTAGCAGCTTCCGGTTTCACCATTGCCACCACTATTATCAGGTTTAATAATTATCTTTGATTATCATTTACCAAATCGAGGACGAACGTGGATTAAGTTTAGGGATGCTAATACGTCTTCAATGTATTTTTCATCGTTTCATGCTATTATCATACCACTTTTACATATTTTTGGCATCAATATATATATATTTTGGACTAACCTATTAATCTAGTGCCCTGTGTCTGTTCATGTTTTGCACCCACCCCCGGGCACACTGTGCCAGCGTGGGGGTTGTGGATATTTGTTGGAGACCTTCTTTCGCCACAAGAAATGGAGAAAGATCCCCTCAAAATATCAGCCTGATCAGAGTTACAAATCTTCGGCTATTTAAGAAATTGTGTTTGGCCAAAAAATAGTGCCGAAAAACAGTGAGACGGAGAGAAGAGATCCAATCTCGGAGGGGCAAGCCATGGTGGCCAAGGACCAGAGGGGAGAACCTCTCCCCGTCTAGAGGAGAGGCAATGGAGGAAGAAGCCAAAGGGGAGCCTCTCTCGCCGAGGGAACCATCATCGCGGTGATCATCTTTGTCAATATTGTCGTCTTGACCAACATCTTCATCACCTCTTTTCGGCGGTTCAGTCCCCCGCATACCACTGTAAGCCCCTACTTGAACATGGTGTTTGGATGCTATTGATTATTATTATGATGATTTCTTGCCTCTTCTTTGTGTCCGAGTAGATTATTGTTGTCCTATGGGTTAATTGGTGAATCACTATGATTGATTTCAGTTGCTCATGATTATGTTATTGTCCTTTGGTGCCCATCATATGAGTGTGTATGTGGATCACACCATAGGGTTATTTGTATGTTGATAGGACTATGCATATGGGTGCAGGAGTGACTGAAACCTCGTCAGACCATAGAAATTGATACATACTAGATTGAAGGGGGAGGCAATATATCTCAATTCCATGATTGGGTTTACCTTAATGAACTTGTTAGTTGTTGCGGATGGTTGTTAATAGTTCCAATCATAAGTGCATAAAATTTCAAGTAAGGGATAATATGTTAGCAGAGGCCTCTCCCACATATAAACTGCAATTACGATGATCGCTTTAGTAACTTAGTTGATTGCCTAGGGACAATTTCGCACACCATACCACCACTATTCCACACTTGCCATTTGTATTTATTGTATCCTTGCTTAGGAAACACCCATCTTTTATGTATATGTTCTTCGTTATCTTGCAAAGTCACCTTTTTATACCCGCAACATAGTTTTATTTATTGTTTCTAGATAAAGCAAACACTCTGTGTACGCAGGGTTGTATTAGCGTGGCAGATATGACCTGAGATAATATTGATTTTACATTTACCTTCTTGCGGGTTCGACGCTCCATATTTACCATGGCCTTCATTGAAAAGTGCTACAACAATTCCTTGCACTTGAGAATTATCAAGATACGCTCCTTAATACCATCTTTCAGAGTTACGATAAAAATTATACATGTTTTATGGTATGCATACTACATGAATCACGTGGTAGCGGACTGACATGGTACCATCCTCGCGTGGCACCATATTCGTATATGCATTTTCAGATAAAATGTAAGCCTATTAATAATGAGTGAAATTAGGTATTGAACAATAGAACTGAACAACTCATTTTTTCCCCTTTATCTGTAGCGTTATTGATAGAGTAAGGAAAATAAGTTATGTCTAGGAAAGATGATTTAATTAAGGTAAAGCCGAAGGATGGACTAAATTGTCGATCACACTAATTCATGTTGCTAATAGCACCGCCATACCAGTTGAAATGGCCTAAAACTAAACACATCGCGTACAGTTTAGCGTGATTTAGCATGGAACGTAGAATGTCATAGCATGCTATTTAAAACTATGGCTAATCCATAAGACACCAAGTGACCTCTCTAAAACGAGCAGAGACCAAATATTAAATTAGTTAAGCCAGAGTTGAGGATCAAACCCAAACTGTCTACCTGCAAAAGAAAAAAAAACTATCTATCTAGCCCACCATCCATGGTACCGGCCACTCCATTTCTCTCATGTGTTCTCTAGCTTATTATTAATCTCAACTCTTGATAAAGAAACATCAAAATCTTGCGTGGCAGGCACAGAGCTTTTGTAGAGAAGTTATCAAGAAACAAAACATCAAGGCTTCCCCCCAAGAAAAACCAACGAGACCTATGAGACCTATACGGTGTCATATGCACCACATCGATGTTTTTGTTACCATTCAGAGCTATACCAAAAACAATTAGATTTGTTTTTTGTTTTGACATGAGTTGGCATGCTGCAATTTTCGATATGGGCCGCTAGCTCATTCCAAATCGAATCATTATAGCTATACTACTTTGTCGTAGCAAGTCAGAGAATGTGATTCTGGTCCGAAGACATTAGTTACCAGTGACCGCTGCACCTCCAGATCAATGATAGGAAGAAAAACCCAAAGTCTTTACCTCCAAAGCCAAAAAGAATTTGGTTCATCCTGATCGATTCAAAGCCCGTGCTATATTTAGGCACTGTAATTTATGCCGCGACGCGTGCTTATCTATTTTTTTGGACATGTCCCACATAAAATGGGACCCAACACAAAAAAAGAAAACATGATATCCCGTTTCTTTTACCGAAACATAGTGTTTGTATCCAAATAAACAAGAAATATCACAAAGCAAATGGAGGAGACATAAAGCATGATCTTCACCTACTCATGTATTCTGTGTAGCATGATTTTATTCGGAGCGAATTTTTGGTGATAAATAGCACACTTGTGCTCCACTTTAGGATGCGCCAGTGTGGAGCACATGGAAATCGCAACATTTGGTTGTGTCCTCTTTTCTTTTCTTTTGACAGTTTTGGTTGTGTCCTCTTGATTGAAGCCGGGTACTGGAAGCCGCACCTTTCGGCGTGGACCGTGGCCGGTCCGCCCGCTTTCTCTCTCTCCCGTGGTCGCGGGCCTGAATTACCGTGCACCGCGCACCACACAGGGCAGGAGGGACACGACGAGCCAGTGCAAAAGGAGCAAACGTCGCCACCCACCACCACAGTCCACAGGGGAATCACCAAGCGACCACCCAACCCCAGGCTCCCAACCCCGCCGACCACCGGGCCCCGCAGGCCACCGAGCCCGTTGCAGGCCCCACGGGTCAGCCTCGTCGTGGCACGCGCCAAAGCCCCACCGCCGCGCGGCCCCTGACCGAGGCACGGGCCGGAACCGTCAGCTCCCAATGACGGAAGAAATTGGATTTAGGAAAGGAAAGGGGGCCGCGTCAGTGTCTGCTTCCGGATGCAGAAACGCGGCCGAGGGATCCGACCCGACGGCGCATTCGCGGTGGGCCAGCGCGCGTCAGTGCCAAACCACAAACCCCAAAGCAGAGGAGTAGTAGTAGTACTGTGGTCTGTAGTGGGGGTTACTCCGAAGCTTGCCTCGTACGATTCTTCCCTCCCCCATGGCGGAGGCGGAACCGGAATCGGCGCCCGGAGGCGGAGAGGCCGGCGAGGACGCGATGGACGCCACCGGTCCCGCGCCGGCGCCGGCGGAGGCGGAGGCCGCCGCCCCCGTCCCCGACGGTAAGCAACCAACCTAGCCTCGCCTCGCCGCCTTGCGCGTCCCTCTTGGGGTTTTGTGTCCGCTCTCGGCCGGTTCGGGTTTCGCGGCTGCGGCGTTCCTGCCGATCAGGCCGCCGGGGTTGATTCGGCAATGCGCGTTCGACCCGGTTGATTGCGGCTCCGTGCATTCGCGTTAATGGCGGCGGATTGGCTTGATGTTGGAGCTTCCGCGGGGCTTAATCCGGGCACGCGGGCGCTTCCAGAACATTTTCCGGCGCCATTGATCTACTTCGGCATCTCTGCTCTGGGGTTTCTGCCAGTTGGGAGTTTCTGCGAGGGTTTTTGGGGGTTAAGGTGCTCCGGCTTTTCGTTTCTGACAGAACACGAGCACTCTGTTTCCCCCCCTCCTCTCGAGTTAATTTGATTCTGTTCGAATTGGTGAGGGGGTTTCTAAGGATTGGGGTTCGCCATTGATCTCTCTCGCTGAACTGTTTGTTGGATTTTGGGCAGTTAACATGAACCCTCTGAAGAGGCCATCGGAGTCGTGTGCTCAAGGAGACGAAGCAGACGGGCAGAAGCGGCAGAAGACGGAGTCTCAAGTTTTCACACCCAGAAGGTTTGGCACCATTTCTTTATTTTTGTTGCAGGATTATACAGTCTTGTATGATCAGACAAGAGTACTGTGCCTGATGTTGCTTTCTGATATTGAAATCGGTCAGATACCAGCTCGATGTCTTTGAGGTTGCCAAGGCCCGAAACACGATTGCAATGCTTGACACAGGAGCCGGGAAGACGATGATTGCCGTGATGCTCATGAAAGAGTTTGGGGAAAAGATGGACAAATCAAATAACAACGGGAAGATCATATTCCTTGCACCAACAGTTCAGCTCGTCACACAGGTTGTACTACTGCAGTATGTAGGCTGGTGACCGTCCATTCATCTTGGTATATGAAACTAGTATGTTCTGACATTTTGTTGCCGCAGCAATGTGAGGTGATTAAAACCCACACAGATTTTGAGGTGGAGCTGTATTGCGGTGCCTCGGGGGTTGATCACTGGACGCCTCAGAGATGGAAAGAAAAAATATCGAAATCTCAGGTAATTGCTGGTCCAGGCCTGTTGGTTCCTCATTTGTTCATTGTATCATGGTAACAATGCTTGTCTGAATTTTTCTGTTCATTATATCATACTACTTGATAACACCGGTAAATGCGTTGCGTACGTGCAATGCACGTTGATCTCAGGTAGAAAATTAATTGCATGTTGATATTAGGCAGAAAATTAATTGCATGTTAATATGAGGTAGGATATCAATTACGCGTAATTACATGGATAGTCTATATTTCGTATGTTATTAATTGCATGCTAAACATGTTGAGCGCTTGCCATTGGAGCAATATAGGCCGTTGGATTGACACTGTTTGATGTCTGAGATTTGTTGGATCATATTGGTATATAGATATAGACAGATTAAGGGGCTGTTTGGATTGCAGCCCTCAGCTGCCGATCCAAAATTTTGGTCGTTGACTAGGCTTGGCATTCTGTTTGGATGGGCACCAATTTTTTGGTGCGCCCAGCCCACCTCAACTCCTCCAGTTCAGTTTCACGCCAAATCATTGGCAAGTCTGGGGCGGCCAATTCTTACGCCAATTATTTGGCTTGCCAAGATTGGCAGGGCGTACACAGGCGAAAACCAAACAGCCCCTAAATGCTTCTGACTTGCATTGAAAGACCTTGACAGTTGATATCTAATACCATTGTATAACGATTTAGTCGACTTAACAAGCATATTCATACTTTCTGAGTCGTCCTCTGCTTATTTGACCAAGAAATAATTTTATTTTCATCTGTATTCGTTCTTAGTCTCCCTACCCCTTATTAACATACCATCGCTTGATGCGTCATCTGTGATAACTTCTGCCAATTCATCTGTGCGATACTGGGCTAACAAACAATACATCTACTACCACTTCATTCGTGCATTGGACTCGTACATAGGCCCATTTTCTTATACCTTTCTTAAATTTTGATCAGTGCTATGCTTTGTTTCATTTGTATGTAGATGCTTTTGTCACTTACTTTGGAGTGCCATTGAAACATTGCAGGTCATGGTGATGATACCAGATGTGTTGCTAAGTGCTTTAGGCAAAGCTTTCTTGAGCTTGGACATGGTTAGTCTTATGATATTTGATGAGTGCCATCGTGCAACTGGCAAACACCCTTATTCGAGAATAATGAAGGTATTGTGAAACACCAGATCACCTTGTTGTGCTGAACATTTCCTTTTTATAATCATTCTGAAATTGTTGTGTTCGCCATGGACATGTTTTGAGCAGGACTACTATCACCAATCTGACCACAAGCCAAAGGTGTTTGGTATGACGGCCTCGCCTGTTATAAGGAAAGGCAAGCATTCACAAATACATAAAATACTTTTTTGTTTTGCTACATTGCGTACAACACTGCATGCTTTGAATTGTTTCTACTTGCATGTCAGATATATTAAATAAACTGATGAACTTCGTGTCAAATACATAATTTAAGGTAAACAAGTGAATGCTAAACAGTAAATACAGTGGCATGGATAAACTTGATCGTAGACTATGATGAAAGGTCACTGTAACATTCTTATGAACAATAGCATATAGGTCATGAGCTAAATTACTAAACGTGACATGTGATTGCCAAGTGAAAGAAACATTAATCCAGAGAAGGAACTCTTCAAGGGCATAATCTTCAGTTGTATTTCTGCCATGGACTGTCAATATTTCTGAAGTTCCCTTGCGTCGTACTCCCTCCGTTCCAAATTACTCGTCGCAGAAATGGATGTATCTAAAATTAAAATACATCTAGATACATCCATACCTGCGACAAGTAATTCGGAACGGAGGGAGTAGTATCTACCATAGGTTTGATTTCCTTCTACACCCCATAAATCTTCTCTGATGATTTTGATTTTTCTTTGTCATCTTTATAGGTGTCTCTTCTAATCTGGATTGTGAAGTTCAGTTCACTGAACTGGAAAAGCTTCTAAATGCTAAGGTAGTTCCTATTTTTCTGGTTATACAAGGTATTTGCACAATATTCTAGTTGTGATCACTGCAGCATTCTATTTTTGTCCATTGAACTGCAAACATATAGAAGTGGGCATCAACCAATTGGCTAGAGGTGTGTGGGGTCGTGGCCCCTAGTGGCCCACCGCATTCGACCTAGTATCTGTTCTCTTTTAATTTAAAAGCCACAAGGGCTAGTGCCTGTGGATCTAGAAAAAAAACTCCAAACATATATCCATATCCAGATATGTTTCTAGATTGTGGCCTTCAACCTATATATTTCTGTTTTGCTTGAACAGATCTACGCTGTGGCTGATAGAGCAGAGATAGAGCTTTGCGCTCCTTCTGCAAAAGAAGTGGACAGATACTATGACCCAAAAACAGTTTGTTTCAAGGATTTGAGTGAAGAGTTGGGACTTTTGCATTCTGAGGTCTCTCATTTTAGTCCCTCCTCTACTGTTTAAGTATATGTTACTGAAGTTCAGTGGCTCGAGATTTTATTTCTGAGGACAATTAATTTTTGTTCGTGCAGTACGATGCGTTAATAACTACATTGCAGAATAAGCCTAACTACCAGAATAAAGAATCCGATGAAATAGCTAAAGAATCACGGAGGCGTCTATCCAATTCTTCAGCCAAAATCCTGTATTGCATCGATGATATTGGTCTTCTTTGTGCTAGTGAGGTATCTCTTAGATTCATTGGTTCTAATGTTTCATGTAACATGTAATGCAGTTTTTATCTTAATTTTTTAATCACTATTTGACATTTAGGGCATCACGCCATAGTTAATACTTTATGTTCCTTGTAGGCCACCAAAATCTACATTGAAAGGGGTCAGAGAAAAGGTTGGCTGAAGAAAGCTTCTGATGCCACAAATATTCAAAGTGTTGCAAATAGCTCGTTCCTGCTTGCAGAAATTTCAGTGCTTCATCTGAAGTTCTTTGAGGATATGTCATGTATAATTGACAAGCACCTCCAGCAAGGTGTGATGATGTGTAACTAAAACCAGCAATACCCTATTATTCCGATGATCTTTTTTGCAGCCTTACACTATTATGCAAAACTGTTGGCCGAAGAATATTAAATAAATGTAGCATTTACCACTAGATCAAGTATGATATATCATCTGTAATGAGTTCCTGTCATTTCAGGCAGCGATGTGCTTCTAAATTCTGAGAGTGGATGTGTGGAAGCAATTAAGACGGGTTATATTTCACCAAAGCTTTATGAACTCATCCAAATCTTCCACTCTTTCAGGTAAATACGCTACTTTTACGGTTTTACCTCACATGATGACATAGTTCTGCTCCTTTACACTGACATGACATGCTTCTCTTCCTAGCAGTAACTGTGATCATGTCAGATGCCTCATTTTTGTGGATCGAAAGATCACTGCTAGAGCCATGGAACGGACAATGAAGAAAATTGGACACCTCTCACATTTTACATTTTCTTCTCTTACTGGAGGGAGTTCTTCAGTGGACGCTCTGACCCCTAAAATGCAAAAGGACACACTGGATTCATTTCGCTCTGGAAAGGTTGTTAGATTCTGTCGACATTTAGAGAAAGGGAAATTTGGTCCTTGTGATCTGACATTTCTTTGTCTTCCCATTCTGGACTAAATGTAGGTGAACTTACTATTTACTACGGATGTCGCAGAAGAGGGTATTGATGTCACAGACTGCTCGTGTGTAATAAGATTTGATTTGCCAAAGACTACCCGTAGTTATATGCAGTCACGTGGACGAGCACGCCAGAAGGACTCTCAGTACATACTAATGATTGAAAGGTAAAATTTCACTTGGCTGTTAATTCTAGATTTTTTTATGCTTGTGGTGTTAAATGGTTGCAAAAAGGAATGGTGAAAAGGGAAAACAAAGAAGCTATAATTGCGATGTTCTTTGCAGGGAAAATGTTAAACAAAATAATTTGATATCTGCCATTTTGAGAAGCGAGAAGTCAATGGTTGAGACTGCTTTGAACAGAGATTCCGAGGATCTACTCCCTGGTTTCTTCCCAGTTGAAGAAAAAAATGAATACCTTGTAGGCACAACCGGAGCAAAAGTAACTGCTGGTTCTAGCGTTAGTGTTATCGTCCAATACTGTGACAAGCTTCCAGGAGACAAGTATGGTGATCGCATTTTTTAGTCTGGTTATTCTTGGCTACACATTTTACACCTGTAAATCTGCGATACCAGTTGTCATTTTGTGTGGAGGGCTCCAATTTCACGTTCTTACATTTCTGAACATGTCACAGGTACGACACCACAAAACCTTTGTTTGAGTTCACCAACTACGGTGATGGTTTTGTGTGTACGTTAACACTACCATCTAGTGACATGTTGCCACCTTTGGTGGGTCCAAAAGCAAGAAACAAGAAGAAAGCAAAACAGCTTGTTTGTCTTGATGCATGTAAGCAGCTGCATCAGCTAGGAGTACTTACTGACTCTCTTTGTCTATCTGTTGAAGAGCCACCACTGGAATCTGTGAACAAAACTGACGTTCTCACATCTTTGGCTGGTGTAGGTGAGTTATTACTAAGCTCTAAATGTTGTATATTTTTACAAAATATTTATTCCTGAGTTAATTGTGATAAAAAGGAACCTGTATTTCTGATGACAATCTTTTATTGCCTCCACGAAGGTACAACCAAACGAAAGGAGCTACATGGTACAACTAGAGTATGTGGGTTGTCTGGTACCTGGGCATCAGAGAGAACTGCTGTTAAGCTTCAAGGCTACAGAATGAAATTTCTTTGTGACCAAGTTGGTCAGAAATACTCCGATTTTGTTCTGTTAATTGATAAAACTATAGCACATGAAGCTGCTAATTTGGATATTGATCTGTTTCTACATGACAAGATGGTGAAAGCTTCAGTCTCTCCTTGTGGCCTTTTTGAGTTGGATGTTCAACAGGTCTGCTCAAGTTTGTGTTCTCTTCTTGCTACCATTGTTATCCCTGTTCTTTTTGTCACTTTTGATTAACATATGAAAGATTCATTCTGTTTTCCTCGCGTAGATGGAGCAAGCAAAGCTATTTCAAGTACTTCTGTTCAATGGTTTGTTTGGAAAGTTGTTCACTGGATCAAAATCATCCGACGTTCCGCGGGAGTTTATTCTCAATAAAGATGACACGTTTATCTGGAATAATCCAAATATGTATTTGATTTTACCTATGGATCCTACTGTGGAGTCCCATGGTATTACATGCATCAACTGGAGAGTGATTGATGAAGCCGCAACAGCTGTTAAACTTTTGAGGAAGATTTATTCTGAAGAAAAAATGAACATACAGGGAATACTTGATTTCGACCAAAATGATGAAGATCTAATTCATTTCGCCAACACTTCATGTGAGACTCATTTCCTTAGAAATGTGGTAGTGCTGGCAGTCCACACAGGAAAGATATATACTGCTCTTCATGTTGCCGATCTATCTGCCAATAGCACATTTGATGGTGTATCAGATGAAAAAGGAACAGAGTTCCGCACCTTTGCAGAATACTTTGAGAAGAAGTATGTTTGTTACTGCGCATATTCATGTGCTTGCTCAATCATAATATGTTAAATTAATTTATTTCATTTGCAGGTATGGCATAGTTCTTCGTCATCCCTCACAGCCACTACTAGTGCTGAAACCCAGTCATAGGCCTCACAACATTCTTTCCTCGAAGCTCAGAGATGAAGGTCCTTGTCTTTCCCTCTGTAGCCAGTTTCAGTTTTAGTCACTTTGTAGTTTCTTGAAGAATTATTACATAAATCATCTTCGTTTTTCATGCATCAAACATGATTAACAATGAGCTCATTTAATTAGACGGGTGCATTCGCCATATATCTTGTCCTCATTGTTCATGCTTTGCTTGATTATTTATATATGAGCCTCATGTCTGCTCGCTGCCTTTTCTAGGTAACGGTGAGAAGAAAAAGGGTGGCACATCAGATATAACTAAGGCAAACAACCGTGTTCACATGCCCCCAGAGTTGCTGATTCCCCTTAATTTTTCTGATGACATTTTAAGAACATTTTATTTGTTCCCATCTTTGATGCATCGTATAGAGGCATTAATGCTAGCCAGTCAACTAAAGAGTGAAATTTCATATGACGATTCTAATGTATCAAGCTTTCTGGTAAGAAATCGGCATTAGTATTTTTTATCACTTCTATACATTACGTTTATTGTGTTCCATGAAATGGACATAATCAATTTGCACATGCACTTCAGATTCTAGAAGCTATCACAACTCTTCGATGCTCTGAAGACTTCTCAATGGAGCGTCTGGAATTATTGGGAGATTCTGTGTTGAAGTATGTCGTTAGTTGTCACCTTTTCCTAAAATTTCCTAACATGGATGAGGGGCAGTTAACATCCAGTAGGGTTGATATAATATCTAATGCTGCACTTTATGGGTTTGGAATTGAACACAAAATACAGGTAAATTGTATCTCATTCTGGGCAATCTATACAAATGTTGCATTTGTTAAGTGGACTGTTAACATTATCACAGACTAATCCTGTAACTGGTGGCATGTGATTCATAGGGTTATATACGTGATGCTGCATTTGATCCTCGTCGATGGCTTGCACCAGGACAGCTCTCCATTCATCCTGTTCCTTGTAATTGCCGAGTAAATTCTGAGGTTGTCACTGAGGATATTAATGTGAAAGTAGGCCAGCTGTGTGATAAGGGACACAGATGGATGTGTTCCAAAACAATTTCTGATTGCGTCGAAGCTATAATCGGTGCATATTATGTAGAAGGTGGCTTAAGAGCAGCTATGGCTGTTCTCAAATGGTTGGGAATTAATGTTGAAGTTGAGGAAGAATTGATTGGTCAGTTCTTGAGTGCATCTGTGCAGACTTATCTTCCAAAAAATGATGTAATTGAAAAGGTTGAAGCAAAACTAGGCTATGTATTTTTGATGAAAGGTCTTCTGCTAGAAGCTCTTACCCACCCATCACTGCAGGAATCAGCAGAAGGATATTCCTACGAGGTAATGGCTGATGTTAGCATTAAATTTAATTTAGCTGGCTATTCATGTTGGGTGTTTTCAAATCTTTATTATTCAATTTTCTTACTGGAAAACACTGAATGCGTCTATTTGTTCCAGCGTCTGGAGTTCCTTGGTGATGCTGTCTTGGATATTCTTTTAACACGACATCTTTTCTCTAGTCATAAAGACACCGATGAGGGGGAGCTGACAGATTTACGGTCTGCATCAGTAAACAATGAAAATTTTGCACAACTCGCAGTGAAGCATAAGTTATATCAGTTTCTCCAGCATTCTTCTGGGAAATTACCAGAAAATATTACTGAATATGTGGATAGTTTAGAGAATTCTTCCACGGACAAACTCAACCTTTTATCAGATGCGGCATTAAGAGGGCCTAAGGTATGTTTCTCTTCCTTTGCCTTCGATGTGTATGATTTACTCAAGATGGCTAAATAGATTATTAGTCACATTTTTTATTTATGGGTATTACTGTTGTTAATTTTTTTATTCACCTTCTGTTTCATTTTCCAGAATCGTCGTGTACTAGTGTAGTTGACCACCTATCTATATTAATATCATAGTTTTCTTTCTTTTGCCCTGCAGGTTCTGGGTGATGTTGTAGAAAGTATTGCGGGTGCAATTCTTATAGATAGAAAACTTGATTTGGAGGTAGTTTGGGGTATTTTCAAACCTCTTCTTTCCCCTATTGTTACACCTGAGAAGCTGGAGTTACCTCCCTTCAGAGAGCTTCTCGAATGGTGCAACAAAAGTGGGTACTTTCTAGGAATTAAGTGTACAGATGGAATTAAGTGTACAGATGGAGACAAAATAGAGGCTACTCTGGATGTGCAACTCAAGGAGACGCTCCTTGTCAGGCAAGGTTGTGGCAAGAGCAAAAAGGATGCTAAAGCACATGCAGCTTCCATGTTACTCAAGGACCTTGAGGTACCCGTTTTCTGTTTTGTGCTTTCACTATTTTGACATCGTTTTGTTTTCAAGGTCCAGCAGTTCAACCCATCAATGTTCGATTTTCTTCTGCAGGAGGAAGGACTTATAGTACCAAAGAATGCAAGCAACACGCAACAGTTCCAGGATCGTCGTAACATTTTTGATGCAATGGATATACAACTTTCAACACCAACCAGGGGAAAGCGATCAGCTGGATCAAAGATAGCTGCCAGTCTTGATAAACCAGGTATGTTTTGTTTGTCATCCCAAGCACGAGTTCTTGTCAACTCACTGGAACTGTGTATAATGTCTCACTTACGCAGTGGACTGGCCGGTGAGAATGAGCAAAGGAGGACCCCGTGCAGGACTGTATGAGTTCTGCAAAAAGTTACAATGGCCAGCTCCTAATTTCGATTGTGCGAAGGTAGAACAAAGGTACTTTTGCCTCAAAGCTGTCTCTCCCTGTGATTACTGATGAGTGTCCTTCCAGGTAGCTTGTGTAAACTGACCAGCTAAATCTACCCATTTTCCGTGATAGCACGCCTACGCCTCAAGGTCAAGGGTTCACCTTCGCGTCAACCATAAAACTGCACATACCGAATAGTGATGTGATCAGCCTCACAGGGGATTGCTTTGCGGATAAGAAGAGCGCGATGGATTCCGCCGCACTGCTCATGCTCTACGAGCTTCAGCAGCGAGGGAGATTGCAAGTCCAGGAGATTCGTCTTCCCTGAGAGCCCCGTGTGGTGCTAGTAAATATTACTAGTAGTATTCCCTATTGACCGGGCAGGTTTTGAAGGTATGTGTGGCATCTTCCGAATAAATGGATGCTGAGGATACTTGTGAGAGGCAGAACACAGCTAAGCTGACCTGGCTCTGCTGCCAGTCGTTATGTATGTTGTACTTTGTTAAAAAGAAATGTATGTTGTGCTTGGCTTCATATTGGCTGAGGCAGGAAATGATGAGCCGAAGTGCTGCAAGTCCACTGTCTATCAGTACTTCACAGGCTCGGTCATTATATCCTGGATGATCCTTTTCTCTCTTCCTGCAGATTTAGGAGCCTGACGTTTCGCACGTATTTTCTCCTCCTTTTGCCAATAAAAACTTGGTGCAATAAGAAACATCTCAATGCAACAGAAAATTATACTACTGTATTAGGCAACGTACTGTTTTAACTACTGTAACACCGTACAAATACCATATGCACCAAAAGTGTGAAACCAATGCAAGACATACGCAGCAAGATCAACTTGAAAAGTGTTGTAGCATCAAAGAACTCGGTTTTAGTTTGCCACATTAAACAAAATTCATTTTAAATCAACAAATCCGTACATCACATCCTCGGTTTGACAGCTCCATTATGCCGGCGTTGATTTTGGCTGCTAAAGCTTTGTTGGTTGCGTGGAAGGCCATAAAACATTTTCATCATGTTCCTTCCATGAGCGAATCCCACGTAAGGGTTTCCTGCGCGGTGGATCCCATCCCTTGCCGGCGGGAGGGCTCCTGCTTTGTCTTTAGGCGTTTCTTTAGGTTTGTTTAGGGTTTGTGTGCTCAGAAAGATGAGACAACGACGTCTCTCTGAAGATGAAATGAAGTTCTCCCTGCTTAGTCCTCGTTCCGGTGGTGCATCTAGCTTCATCGAAGGGTGTGTGAACGCGTGTCTCTGGCAGAACTCGAGGGATTTGGTCAGTGTTTGTCTTTGGTGGATCGTCTTGGATTCGGTTATGGTTCGTCTATGTTTGTGCGTCTACAGATTGGATCCTTCTGATCTACGCTTCTTTTCATCGGTGACAGTTGTTGTTATGTTGTGCTGGTCCTTTGGGATTTTAGCACGACGACTTCCTGACTTCTACTACATCAAGGTTTGCCTGGCTACGGTGAGGCAGGGCCGATGGTGGCGGCGTGCCTTCAGCTCTCTCTAGTGTTTGTAGTTGTCGCTAGGTGGTCTATAGACATGAATGTCATTTTTATTGCTTCTTGTACTGTCGTGTAGCGCATCAACTCAGTCCAGTCAACCAAGCGTTGTGGAAGAATTGCTTCCCTAATGTCAGACAATCTATTTGCGAACTACCAAATTGTGTGCACAAAATGGTTTTTATGGCGACTACTAGGCGCCGGTCATCCGACTGGCCCTGCCCGTTGTATTCGCTCTTTCCTAACCGTCAAATCAAAGTGGATTGAAGTGACGCGTAAACGTTTGACGTCTTCTTCCACCTCCATCGCGCCGCGCTTGTTGAATCCGGTAAAAAATCACCGCGCCCCGAGCTGGTCGTCCATGATAGCAGCGCCTCAAGTAGTCGTGGTTGCCCCGCCGCGACGCCGTCTTGAACCCCTTTGCAGTGTGCCGATGGCTGGAACATCACCGGTTGCCAGTACTCGTCTCTGCTGGTTCCAGCATTTGGTGGGTGTCGATGCAACATCTGGTCACAACGGTTCCAGCTTGTTGTGAGCATGGATGTAGCATCCGGTGACCACGGTTCCAGCTCGTGGTGACCATGAATGTAGCATCCAGTGACCACGGTTCCAGCACATGGCAATCATGGATGTTGCATCAGAGAGTCGTCATGGTAGCATTCCGGAACCACAGTTCCTACAATCCGTTTTGCTGGTTCTAGACAATAACTTTGTCGTTTCCCGCAATCCGCCTTGTCGGTTCCAAAAAAATAAACCCTCGCCAGATCTAGCACCTCTCACGGCGCCGTCCCCGTGCAGGTGAGAACATCGACGTGGACTGATGTAGCATTTGTCCTCGCCGAACACAGCAGTCGACAACCATGGTTGTAGTAGTAGGCTGGCAGTGGGTGTCGCCACCATGCACGCTCCAGTTCGTAGCAGCTCGACATGTCGTCCCAGCATTGTTGTGTGCTGGTTGAAGCACGGGCGCGTGCTGGTTGTAGCACCTCGCTGCGCCAATTCTAGCTCTATAAGACGTGGTAGCAGCATCTTGTTCTTGTGCACTGGGACTGTGGTTTGCAACACCGGACACCCTGTTTTGTTCATGTAGCTGCGTGTGGCGGTGTGTGCCGGCTTTGTGGCAACCTACGATAGCCGGGGGAGGTCCGAAGAGATGCATAGAGAAGGGGGAGGGGCGCGAGCTTTGACTCTTTCATGACGGTCGCAGCAAAAGTGAAAACAGGGGGATGGACGAGCGGAAGAGAGGCGTGGTGAAGAGACAAGGATGTGAGTCAAGCGGTGAGAGTAATGGGGACGTGGTGCAAAACAAGGGCGCTGGATTCAGGTGGATCGAGCGGTGCGCACACACCCGGCCCAAACACTCGGCCCGCAACAAAGAAACATAATTTGTTCAAATGCAAATTTTTTACTCCATTTCATAATTTGTCTTAAAATTTATGTATATACACTTTTCATGGGACGGAGGAGGTAACACCCTTTTTTACTTGCATTTTGCAAAAAGTTTGAATTTTGCAAAAAAAAAAAAAGACGCCTCCATGTAGGCCGAGAGCGAAACGTCCGTTCTCGGTTGGTCGCGGCCATTCGGGGCGGTGCTCCACGCTCCCTTGCCGTTAGGCACGCAGTCCACTTCACTCACCTCCCCAGCCAACTAACCGGATCAATTGTTTTTCTTCTCGGGAAGCACCAACCCCAGATCTGAGTCTGTGTTAGCCAGCTCGCACTCACCAGCTCCACGCCGACGCCGGCGTCACCGACACGAAGCCGCGACCTTTTAACTTGACACGGAACCCGCTCCACACCTCACTTTCCCCAGCAGAGCAAGCAACCACCTCGGAGAGGCAGAGCGCAATGGCAATGGCGTCCATCCTCGTGCAGGTGTCCGCCCTGCTCCTCAACCTCATCGCCTTCGGCCTCGCCGTCGCCGCCGAGCAGCGCCGCAGCAAGGCCACGGTGACGCCGGATCTGGCCAAGGAGTACGACTACTGCTTCTACGACTCGGACGTCGCCACCGGCTACGGCGTCGGCGCGCTGCTCCTCCTCGTCGCCGCGCAGGCCGTCGTCATGCTCGCCAGCCGCTGCTTCTGCTGCGGCCGCGGGCTCAAGCCGGGGGGCTCGCGCGCCTGCGCCCTCATGCTCTTCCTCTTCTCATGGTAAACTGTTTATTTTACACAGTGTGTTTAAGTTAAGCTTCCTTTCCTCTCGTTTGTCTTCTGACATTTGTGGCCATCAGTTCAGTTTCCCCCTTTTACGGCAATTTGAAATTGATTAGATCTAGCCCTGTGGTCTGAATTTACCGATGGCGCTTGAGCCAAACTTTAGACATCACTTCAGATCTAAAGTGAGGTTGAGATTGGGGTTCAGATCTATGTGTGTGTATCGATTCTGCTGCTGGTTTGTTTTATGTTGGGTTGGCTATTGATTTCAAGCTAAGAATTACTTTAATACTACTTTACTAGAGTCGAGAGCCTTCTGAAGTGGGTGCCCCCTCACGGCCTAATTTGGTCAGCCTGGAAGGATGCCAAGATCAAAATTTACCATGCTCGGTAGTATTTGCCAAGGCTGAACAGTTGTGGGTTCTGTGTTTCTGCTAAATTTAGTAGTTGTTGACAGTTCTGTTATGAAGATGCAGAATTGTGCAGGTACCTTAGATCTGTTATAAGTTGGGTATAGAATCTCTTGACTGAACCAAATTTTGGCACAGAACTAGTACTGTATTATAGTAGGAGTAGTTGCTCCTATTGAACTGGTACTGTTGCTCCTTTTTCTACGCACTCCGCAGCCTTGAGCTCCTCCTCTTCTTCTATGTTTCCTCCATAATCTCCATCCCCTCCTTGAATTGATCCCACCGCTGGGAGCCTGTCTCCAGCTTCACCTCCATCACCCGCTTCCCTGCAGGTAGTAGAAAAGCTCCTCATTTGTGTAGCAGTTCTCTTTTTCTTTCCTCTAATGTTAATGAGACCTTCTGTAGTAGTATCCTCTTATTTGTTATTTCATACCTGTGTAGCTGTGCTAACCACTACCAACAGCTGTACCGTTACAGTAAATTAGTGAGAGCATGTTTATATGCTCATCTCTTTTGGCCAGAGGTGAGAGCACATGCTTCAGTTAAGTTTTTCAATGAACTGTCGAACCACTTCAGTTTTTTTTTAGCACTGTGTGGCTCAATTATTTATCTGATCTTCCTTGAAATCATGTATTGGGCTTTTCTAAACAGTTCTTAAGTCAACGCCAATGGAGTAAATGGCTTCGCTTCCTTGGTGTCCTCCTGAGCTAGCCCAGCCTTGAACTAATTTAGACATGCCATTGCCTGACCATTCTCACCAGTTTGGAACCGGTTTCACGTCTTGGACTGTTTCTGACTGCTCCTTCTTGTGTCCCTCAATACATATACTGAAACTTGAACTTGATGCTCTTTCACCTTATTGCTGTTGTGTGTCACGACTAAATGCTTTTCAGTACCTAGAGGTTTCGTTTAGGTTCTCTGACTCAAGTCAGGTGGCTTAGAAGTCAGGATCTGCGCCCAACTTGTAGTAATGTGGAAAAAGTAGATAATGACGTAATGTATCAACCAAGTCATTCCACTTGCAGTTCCCAGAGAAATTTTCATATGATTGCTTCCCATTTGCAGGTTGACCTTCCTCGTCGCAGCGGCGTGTTTGCTGGCAGGATCAGTCCGTAATGCATACCACACCCGGTACAGGGGGATCTTCAACGGCGACCCGCTCTCTTGCGAGACGCTGCGCAAGGGCGTCTTCGCTGCTGGTGCAGCCTTCACCTTCTTCACCGCCATCCTCAGCGAGTTCTACTACATCAGCTACTCCAAATCCCGGGATGCCGCCGGCGGCGCTCCATACGGCGGCTCCAGCATCGGCATGGGCCCTTACACTTAAGGAGCTTGTGTGCTGGAGGTTTATGGAAAGGTTCAGTCCGTTTCACTTTCAGGGCGGATCATGCATATGTAGTTCGTGGAGTGCGGTGTTCTTGTTTTTTTTATAAAGGTGTTCTTGTTAACATTAGAGTGGTAGATACGGTGGAAATGAGTTCGCTGTCTTCACTGGTTATGTATGAGATTGCCTGGTTGAGCCTTACACAATTCGGATTATTGGATTGAACGGGCTGTGTGCATCCGGACATTTCGTTGTTGCAGATGTTGGGTGTAATTGGTATCTCCATATGATATTAATATATTCCATTTGTTCAAAAATGTAATATACTCCCTTCGTTTTGAAGTATAAAGTACAGATATAAGTTCTCTCAAAAGTCAAACATGTGCATGTTTGACTAAGTTTTTAGAAAAACATATCAATATTTACAACACCAAATTTGTATAATTAGATTCATCTAGAAAAGTATTTTCATATTTTATTTGTTTTGTATTGTTGGTATCGACATTCCATTCTATAATCTTGGTCAAACATACATAATATTAACTTGCGTGGAAACTGATGCGTCTTATAGTCTGGAAGAGAGGGAGTATATACTATTTTTTTGCAATAATACTATACACACAGACTAATACAAACGTTTTACTTAATTTTCCAAAATCATATCCCCCTCCCTGATTTTCAGGGGGGTGGGCCCCTTCCCACCCGTTTAATTCAATCTCAAACCTCCACGTTGGTAGCTCCGTGAAACACGGAAAAAACCACCCCGTGAGTCTAGCATTGCTCTTTTTTTTTACTGCTACGAGTATGTACTCTCATGTTCAAATATACCACATACACAAAAGTATTAGAACTCTATCATCCTCACTATACCTTATTACTTATTTTAATATTGCTTAATACAAGTTTCACACAAAAAATATAGTCGGAGCCCTTAGTTTATGCAATACTCCCTCCGTAAACTAATATAAGAGCATTTAGATCACTATTTTAGTGTTCTAAACACTCTTATATTAGTTTACAGAGGGAGTACTATATAACTATTACATACAAAAATACAGTTTATGTGTAAATAGTATATAATGTGGGGTCTCAATGTAATTTTTCACGGAACTAGCAATCATTATGAAGTATATTAAAAATGATGAAGAGGTACAAAAAATCCATCTATGTGATACATGACGAGCGGGAGTATGTTATTTATCCATTTAATTGCCAAAGCATTTTCAAGATACAAAAAATTATTTTATTATCACTATATTCAAGATAATAATAATTTAATATTTGCATATATGTGTCCATCTATTTTGTTTTAAATTTTATGCTACCGTTGAATGGTAAATAATTGGTTAGTTTGCACGGTAAGTATTCTATATTGCACATTCTTCAACAAGACCCCTATTGTACAAATTGTAACGACATCTCCGGCTGCTTATCTATATTCCTGCAACAAGACCTTTGTTGCAAAACTACTTCAATAAGACCCTTGTTGCAAAAATTGCAACAATATCTCCGGACTCTCCTTTGTATTCCTGCAACAAGTTCTCTGCCGCAAAAATATTGCAACAAATATGATGTTGTGAACAACGCGCATCCCACAACATCCATGGTGTTGCAGGCATCTTCGAGTTCCGCATCGCAAGCATCGTTGGTGAGCGATTTGCAGCACCGTCACAAGAACTCGAACCATGGATCTATCCCGGGACGGCAGCAAGCAATGCCCATCTGAAACACTGGTAGCTTCAGGTTGTGGATTTAGTCCACACCTCGGCGGTGAGCGACACATGCTTGCAGCATCCTGGGCCTAGTATACAACACCGACACCTTGAGGCATGCACAGCTTCGGGAGCCACGTTGTTGGGCAGTGCGCGGACCAGGGAAGGGACGCCCATGTCATCTGGATCGGGAGGAAGAAGAAACCTTCTCAAAAAAATACAAAATTTGAAGGGGCCATATGTTTTTCTACATATATGCGAAATTTAACATGCATTATGTTTATATATATATATATGCAATAAAAAAATAAAGGGGCCATGACAACACATGGACATTTTACTATAGTAAAAAAAGAAGAAGGATGAAAGCAAGCTACGGACTCTAAGATGCTTTTTGTTTTTTTTTTCTTAATAAAGAAGGAAAAACAACGGGCGGACGAACAGATCTCACGGAGAATAATCAAACGGCCCTCGACCGTCCGTCTCTCTTTAAATTTGGAGTCCACATCTCTAGTCCTTAGCATTTTGAGCTTGTGCCAATATGCTTGGACGCTTGTGCCAATATATGTCCTTAACATTTTGAGGGGTCCACATCTTTAGTCTATGTCATGCCAATCATTGAACTTTCTGAAAAGATTATCTTGGATATTATTTCAATGAGCTATATGTTGTTAATAATTACTAAAACCACCCGGAGATTAATTGCACTTTCAGTATGTTACTTGCTCGAGATTCGATCGTCAGTATCTTCATACCTAGTTCAATCTCGTTACCGGCAAGTCTCTTTACTCGTTCCGTAATACATCATCCCGCAACTAACTCATTAGTCACTTTGCTCGCAAGGCTTCTTATGATGTGCATTACCAAGAGGGCTCAGAGATACCTCTCCGATACTCGGAGTGACAAATCCTAATCTCGATCTATGCCAACCCAACAAACACCTTCGAAGATACCTATAAAACATCTTTATAATCGCCAGTTACGTTGTGACATTTGATTGCACATAAGGCATTCCTTCGGTGTCCGGAAGTTGCATAATCTCATAGTCAAAGGAATATGTATATGATATGAAGAAATCAATAGCAATAAAACTGAACATCAATATGCTAAGCTAACGGATGGGTCTTGTCCATCACATCATTCTCCTAATGATGTGATCCCGTTCATCAAATGACAACACATGTCTGTGGTTAGTAAACTTAACCATCTTTGATTAACGAGCTAGTCTAATAGAGGCTTACTAGAGACATGGTGTTTTGTCTATGTATCCACACATGTATCAAGTTTCCGGTTAATACAATTCTAGCATGAATAATAAACATTTATCATGATATAAGGAAATATATAATAACAACTTTATTATTATCTCTAGGACATATTTCCTTCAGACACACCTTCCACAACTGTGGGAGGGTCTTGTCATACAGTGGGATTGGACAGACGCTGACCCCCACCAGCTACCGGCTACGGCTAGCTGGCCCGGGCATAACGTCGTGCCCAACTGGCCTGCTGCTGGGGAGACGGCTGGAGGGCCAGTCGGATTGTGGGGCCTTGGCCGCCCCAATGTTTTGAAAAAGCGCCTAGTACCCCCGAGCCTACCCGGGGGTCATCCCCCGACACCCATGGCAGCTTGATCGGAACGAAGAAGAAATCTCCTCAAGGAAAGAGAGAGAGACACGAGGGGATGGGTGGCTGTCATGGAGATAAGGATGGAGAGCGATGGAGCGAACGCTAGGCAGCCGTGCAATCACACCCAATCTGCAACAGCAAGTCCAGTTGATGCCCAGCGCGGATCAACCGACTGAGGGGAAGTGTTTTCCTTAAAAAATGATCGACATCACATGGACTCTCCAACGGGTGCGGGGTGCTGCCGCGCCTCTGCCCGCTAGTATTTGGATATGGCTACTGTTGTATCTACAAAGCTTAATGAATGCCATATGACACTGCTACCACTCACCGTCAAGTCTTACGCAATTCACAAAGCTTATGATTTGATGTGACATATGTGGCAAGCAATCAAAATCTGAATAGAACGATGAATATGAAACAATAACAAGATTCAGAGAAAAATATCATGATAAGATGTGAATTCATATATGCATTTATCTCCATTAAATCCTCCAGTGAAATATACCACTAGCAATAAAAGTTCTATAGGTGCGGGCTCTCATCCAAAACAGAAGCAAAACATTTGAAGCTTCTCCTTAGCAACTTGTGAGCACTTGATTATTATCGAAGTACATTACAAGTGAAGTGCATTTCAATTATTGCAAGCTATTTGTTTCTACATATGCAAAATTTAATATGCATTGTATTTATGGGGTTGTTTAGTTGGCTTCCACACAAAGCTGTCTGACTCGGGCACAATTCTCAGGTTGAATTTTGGAGGCCTATGGTAAGGATTTATGTCCGAGGAAGCAGCTACCTATTAAAGCAATTTTAATGAGGCGACCCAAACAGACGCTGATTTTGTTCGTTTTTTATCCGTTTGGGTTGCCCATCCGCCTGTCCGCATCCGCCTTTTCGTTTGGGTCGGCCGGTGCGCTCAACGGAAGCTAGAGCCATTTTGTGCATATCCGCGTCGGCATTTAGTCAAACACCTGGTGGGCGAGCTCCCGCGCGACCTCACCCTGCGCCCGCGAGCTCACCTCCGCCGCCTCGCCCGTGAGCTCCCGTCCGCAGCTCGCCGGGCCCGTCGCGCGCGCCCCACCCCCGCCTCGCAGCTCGCCGCGCCCACCCTGCAACTCGGTCACGCCCCCGCGAGGTCGCCTCCGCCGATGCCCGTGCTTCGGTCGCGCGCTCGCACCAGCACATGCATGCAAGCAGCCGCCCCCCGCGTAGACATCACACGCAGAGCACGAGCAGCTTCATGTCAATAGGCTCCGTGCACAGCTTGATGTCAGCATCCAATGATTGTCTGACTAGCATCCGACGAGTATCTGATCTGCATCCGACGAGCTTCCAACCAACAGCCGTGCAGCCTCGCCCCGCGCCCCGCCCCGCAGCTCCCACACCGCCGCGCCCGCGCCCCGTCGCATGCGCCTCGCCGGCTTTGCAGCAGCTCTTGCCCCGGCCGTGCACCGCACGCCACCCACGATGCGTGCCCCTCCCCGTAGCTCTGGCCCCGTGCCACTCGTGCCTGATCTCCACCCGCAGCAGCTCGCCGGGGCTGCAGTAGCTCTCGCCCCGGCAGCGCAGCGCACGCCACCCGCATTGTACGCCAGCAGCAGGTCGTCGAGAGCATGGGGTCGCGCGTGTTCTCGCTATGGAGGTGCGCCGCATGCGCAACGAGGTCGTCGAGAGCATCCGCTTGGCCCGGCGTTGCCCCGGCTCCGGTGCTTCTCCGGCGCTGCCCCTTGCTCCCTGCTAGCTCGCGACGGAGGCCGAAGCGGCCGGTGGCGGGGCACTGTGGGGTGGATGGGAGAAAGAGAAAAGGAGGAGAGAGACGGGGGTGGGATGGGTGGGTGGCTGATAGATGGGCCAGTGCTCGCATGCAGCGGACGAAGGTGGACGAGGAGGCCACAGAAAGCGTTTGCTTTGTGTCCGCCGCGGACCCAAATGTGTCCCAAATTTGGGATAAAATTGGGTCTGAGCGGACACGAAACGGATAGCAGGCGGACGCTGTGTCCGTTTGAATTGCCCCGTTTGGCCAACTTTTGTGTTCGGATGATCCAAACGGACAAAATGGGTCGCCCCATTGGAGTTGCTCTTAGAACTCCATCCGAACAGCCCCTATATATATGCAGTCAGGAAAAAATTAAAGGGGGCATGACAAAACAAGGACATTCTACTATAGTTAAAAAAAGGAAATGATCCTAATCAACCGGCTGATCCAGCAATTGCATCCGCTGCCTCCGTCATCGGACACGTGTCCCTGGCAAATAATTATAGTATCGCACCGTCATATCCTTATCTACTTTTTTTGGTTCTCATCCACTCGTTATTTTCCCCACCGAACGTAGCTCCGTCGTCTTCCTCAATCTGTCTCACGTTTTCTCTCTCACAGCGTTGCTCCACGCATCGACGCACCACGCCAAGCTGGTCGTTGCTCCCGCTTTGTCGCGCGCCGCCGCCACCGCAAGGACTGCTGCAAGCCACAGCTCCTCTTGTTTCTAAGATCTCCATCCATGGCGCTCTAAACGTCGCTGTCGTCCGTCGAGCTGCAAGTCCTTCTCTCCTGATTGTCCTCTCCAACAGCTCCTCTCCCCGCCTCTCTATGCCCGCATGGGTCCTGTTGCAGAAAATTAGATGCGGAAGAGATCTTGTTTTAATTTTTGCAACAAGGGTCTTGTTGCAGAAAATAGGACGCAACGGGAGATGTTGTTGTAATTTTTGCAACAAGGATCTGTTGTAGAAAATCAGACGCGTGAAAGATGCACAACAAATTAAACACTTGTTTTTGTAACTCGACCGTTGTTTCAGGAAATTTGTAGAAGATGAGGTTTCGCAACAAGGTCTTGTTGCAGGAAATCAGAGAAGACTAGATCTTGCAACAAGAGCATTGTTGCAGGAAATTAGAGAGGAGGATTGAACGGCTCGCGTCACGCATTGAATGGCTCGCGAGACGCTTGTTTCTGCAACTCAACCGTTGTTTCAGTAATTAGTGGGTCCGGGAAGGAGACCGAGCCGCGCGCCAGAATAGATCAAACGGCTATGCGCGCGTACATCGAACGGCCGTTGAGGTGGCAGATGTATCATACAGATCATCCGGCGGACATGTAGCGTCTCTCTAAAAAAAAAGATGAAAGCAAACTACGGACTCTAAGATGCCTTTTGGGTATTATTTTTCTTAATAAAGAAGGAAAAACAACGGGCGGACGGACAGATCTCAGGGAGAAGAATGCAAACTACGGACTCTAAGATGCCTTTTGGGTATTATTTTTCTTAATAAAGAAGGCCTCAAACGGCCCTCGACCGTCCGCCTCGCTTTAAATTGTGGAGTCCGCTCCCCTGCTCCCCTCCGTCGTCTCCACCGCCAAAACCCTAAACCCGACCCTCCTGCTCTGCCTCCCGCTCCAATCCGCTAAGGTTTTCGCGCGGCCGCGCCTTCGACTCCCCGAGCGACCACGATGAAGTTCTGGGGTAAGCCATGCTTCCGCTCGATGCGATTTGGTCTTCTTCTTTCTCGCGGTGGCTCGGGCCGGTTTCCAGAGCTTTTGCTTCGAATTTTGGGCGATCGCGCGCGTCGCCGGTCGTCTCGTTTCGTGCGGCGGGTGCGCAGTCTCGTTCTGACGCTGGCCGTGCGTTGTGCTGGGAGACGATATGTTTAGGCTCGGCTGGTTCGTTTGCGTGCGTGGGGCTTGATTGCTTGAGGTTGAGCATGTGACATGCTTCCTGGTCGTATTTTTTGCATGTCGCCTCGTAGGATGGATGATTTGTAGGGGAATAGTGGTGTTCCTTCTCGAGCTTGCACTGCTGGAAGCTACACAATTTATACTTCTGCACCTTGGTGGTTCATCACAGTTATTGTCACTGAACAGCAAGCTGTTTTGCAGTTCAATCAATAGCGGTAACTGATGTTAGCGTTTGCTTTCTTTGGTCGTGACTCCAAACATTATTTTTGCAGTGAGATGGCATTGCTGCTATGTAGATTTTTTATACAACTTTGTCTATTTGACTACCGAAAGAACTGCAGAAAATCTTTAATTATTTGGTGAATCAGCAAAATTTTCATGTATGACCATATAGTTTGCCAAGCATTATGTTGCAGTGAGATGGCATTGCTGCTATATTGATTTATTTTTCTAATACACCTTTGTCTATTTGAATACCAACAGTACTGCAGAACATCTTTATTTGGTGAAGCAGCAGTTTCCATTTATGATCATCTAGTTTGTGATACCCTTTTGTTGGGGCTGCATTAACTATCGTTCTTATAATAGTAAAAAGACATCATTGGTGGGTTAAATTATAAGTGTTTATTGCCTTATGGGTTGCTATTTTGGTTCAGGTGTGGAAGTGAAGCCGGGACAGACAGTTTATTGCGACCCTGGTGAAGGGCGTGTTGTTCATCTCACACAGGTTTAGCCATGTCCCTCATTGCCTTTGTGTGTACTTCTCTTAAGCTTAACCAGTGGTCTCTCCTTAAGCTAACGGATTTACTTGCATGTTCTGATTACTGATTTCAGGTTGCCCTGGGTGAAACAGAGAAAGGAAGTGCCGGCATACTAGTATCTGCTAAAATTGGTGATCAGAAGGGGGCCATTGGAACTCTGTCGGCTGAAAATCACCCTCAGATTCCTTGTGATTTGATCTTTGAGAAACAGTTTGAGCTATCACACAGTTCAAAAACTGCCAGTGTGTTTGCATGTGGTTACAAGATTTTTGTGCCTATCTGCGAGTCTGATTCTAGCGAGTTTGATTCTAGCGAGTCTGATTCTAGCGAAGATGAAGTGGAAACTGTAAACAATCAAGTGACCAATCCTATTGTTGGTAAGCAGATTTTGTCTTTTGTTATTTTAATCTTGAAGGGCAATTGTGTTTCCTCATTACGCTGGCTGAACTAATAACTTTTGGGCCACATCTGTGCCTCTCTATGTTCCATCTTTAAGGCAATGTGGCAAAGCCTCCGACAACAAAGGGTGATAAAAAGGTTACAGATAACCTTGACAGTAGTGAGGATGATAGTGACTTTTCTTCTTCAGATTCAGATGATGTAAGTGTGTTCGCTGATGATAATGCAAGTGCGCTCACTCTCTTAATAGTTTGAAATATTGATGGCAATGAAACCTTTTTATCCAGTACGACGATGATGGGTACAGTAGCTTAGATACCGATTCTGAAGAAGATGGTACCAGTAGTGAAGAGATGGACAAAGACATTCCTAAGGTGTGGATCTGATAACTTTACAGTTCTCATTTGTTTCCATTTGCTTCAACAGCATCATCTGACTCTGTTGTGCACTACAGCCTGAGGATGGCAAGAAGGCGGTGGCCGAGAATGCCTTGAAGACACCTGCCTCTGACGACACCAGTAGCAAAGAGGGTTCAAGTGATGAGGAAAACAAAAACACTCCTGAGGTGTGGATCCAACGGTTCTCATTTGTTTCCATTTGCTTCAACAGCATCATCTGACCCTTGTGCACTACAGCCCGAGGATGGCGAGAAGATGGTGGCCGCCGAGACTGCCTTGGAGACACCTGGCTCTGACGATACTAGTAACAAGGAGGATACAAGTGATCAGGAAGACAAAAACACTCCTAAGGTGTGGATCCAACGGTTCTCATTTGTTTCCATTTGCTTCAACAGCAGCATCTGACCCTTGTGCACTACAGCCCGAGGATGGCGAGAAGACGGTGGCCACCGAGACTGCCTTGAAGACACCTGGCTCTGACGATACCAGTAACAAGGAGAATACAAGTGATCAGGAAGACAAAAACACTCCTAAGGTATGGGTCCAACAGTTCTCATTATTTCGGTTTGCTTCAACAGTCTCATCTGACTCTTGTGCACTGCAGCCTGAGGTTGGCACGAAGAGGGCGGCCGAAACCGCCTTGGAGACGCCTGCTCCTGACAAGAAGGCAAAGATTGAAACACCATCTGGCCAGGACACAGGTGCGTCGATACTTACCGTGGACCCTTGTCAACCTTCATACCGGGTGCGGTCGTAAGAACAGTTTTTATAACTAACTATAAAACCCCATTTGCTTCAGATGACAGGAAGACTGTCCATGTGGCAACTCCCCATCCAGCAAAGCAGGCCGACAAGGCGCCCGGGAACAGCAAGCCAAATCTCAAGTCCAAATATGTCGGCGGCGCCCACGCCTGCAAGTCGTGCAGCAGGTATGCAGACAGCCTGACAAACTTTGTGTTCTGGTGTGCAAGCTTGACATCTAACGCGTGTGCTCTCGTCGATTCTTTCAGGACATTCGGCAGTGCTTCGGCGCTCCAGTCCCATGAGAAGGCGAAGCACGCTTGAGCTGCTGCTGGTGGTAACATGTTGCTGCTGATGATGCTGATGCTCCGTCTCCAACTTATATACTCTTGTCAGCCTTAGATTAGTCTTAGATAGTACGTATTGCATATGGTGTTGGTTCTTACATGCCCAGTTTTGTGCCGTTCATATTTTTGGCAAATCTGATAGCTACTGAGATGTCGGTTAATATTCGGGAAAGGTATTAGTTGGGAGGTGATATATGGTAAACCTGTAACTTGGAAAGCCATGTTTTGATGTTATATACCGTGTGGAAGCTCTACATATTCTGCAGGTCCTTTTTGCTAGTCTGCTCTGCTCGTAACATAATTTTTGGGGTATGTTCTTAGTGGATTGGGTTAAGTTCTCTCAAACACACACTAGTGTGGCTGATATGCCATTGTCAAAAGGAGTTGAATTTCACTCGTGAAACATCTCAATGAGACTTTGCTGGCAGCCTGCGAAATTTGGCTTGCTGTTCGGGCACAGGCGAATGCTGCTGGAGTGGGAAAGTTATTGCATGTTAAGTGTGCTCTGTAAGTGGACGCCATAACTGTTAGCCCAGAACTACTCACTAGCACTCAAGTACACTGATAAATGACCGGCGGATGAGCACACACACGTACTACTCACACACTCACTAGTGATCACACACACACGTAGTAGCAGTAGTAGTAGTACATAGCTCTTGAGGCTTCGAGCACACACGGTGGTACTAGGAGGAGGAAATGTCTTGTATTGAATCTGAATGGCCTTATTATTACAACCGGGGACTTGGGGCCTATTTATAGGCAGTACAAACCGACTATGGAGCTAAGATATTTCTACTAGCTGCCCACCTCATCTTATAAGTGTACTACACTAGAAACTACTACTAGTTACTACCTAGCTTGCCTTAACTGGTAAGCCACGCAAGTGTTGCCGACTTGCCGACCTGCCAATTTACTACCTTGCTAAGTAACAGCTGCTGCTGCCGCCGACATGCAACCATGCATGCATCTGTGTAAATGCTGTTGACCAAGTTTAATGCTGCCGACATGCATCTACTTCCTAGGAGTAAATTGCAAAAAACCACCACATTAGGAGACGCTAAAACAGAAAACCACCACCTTTCGTTTTTTTTCAAAAAACCACCACGTTTGAGCTGACAGTTTTTAAAAAACACTGATCGCACGGTTTGGCCCGTCTGATTGAAAAACTGACCTGTTGGGCCCAATGTCAGGCGCCACATGGACAAGGGGAGACGCCGCCCGTCACGCGCGCCGTTAGACGGCGTCGCACTGACCTAACGAGCCGGCCCGACCCAGCCATTTCGCCCAGATCGCATCTAGTCGTCCTAGGTCACTTCCCGCATGGCGACCGGCGGTGGCGTTGACGACGGAGGCGCATCCGGTGACGGTAGGGACGACCGCGACCTCTCCATCTCCGATGCTGGTGGCCGCCCCGTCCTTCCTCGCTCTCCGACGGTGCTCCCTGGTATGTTTCGCGCCTCTCGATCCGCCGGCGTCGGCGGAGATGAGCGCGGCGAGGATTGCAACATCTTCAAGTCTGACGACATTGAGGCACATGCGGCCGCCAAACTGGCCCGGGTCTGGAAGGCCAATCCAGGGCGGAGCCACCACTTCACATCCGGCCTCGGCGGCGTGGAGTGAGTGTTTCCAAAATTTTCTTTTTGATTATGCCAGTGTAGTTGAACAATTTGAGTGATTATGCTACTGTAGTTGAACACTTTGAGTGATTTTGCTAGTGTAGCTAGACTCTTTCCTATGTATGAATCTCAATTTAGGAATTAGGGTTTGAATCTCATTTTCAACAGTTGAACAGAATAATTTTGATGAAGTGAATGTACTATTAAGTGAATAACTGAATTTAGTTTTAACTTAGCTCAGTTGTGTTTACATAGCTCAGTTTTAACTTAATTGTGGATATCTGAATTTAGTTTAGTTTTAACTTAACTTAGCTCAGTTAGTTTTAACTTAGCTTAATTTGTGGATAACTGAATTTAGTTTTAACGTAGCTCAGTTTTAACTTAAAGCAGATTTTTACTGAATTTACTGAACTGTGGATAACTGAATTTACTGAATTTCACCGTTAACTTAGTTTTAATTTAGTTTTAACTTAGCTAAGTTTTAACATAAATCAGATTTTTACTGTTAACTGAATATGAGCTTAATTGTGGTTAACTGAATTGACTGTTAACTGAATTTACTGTTATCTGGATTGACTATTAACTGAATTTAGTGTTATCTGAATTTACTGTTAAAATTGAATGGTCTTAACTGAATGTAATGCTAACTGAACTTGCAGTTTGGATGATGATGAACCATGGGATATGAGGTTTCATTTCCAAGGCTGTGACAATCTGGAAAGGACCTTATGTAAATCAGATATCACATATATCAACATGTTAGCTATTATTGGGATAGAGGGCTATGATCAAAAGGGTTCAATGTACTATGTGAAGCAAGAAGGTGTAGGAATGGCAGGCATGCAGCTAATCCAATCTGAGGAAGATGTAGAAGAAATGTTGATATTGTATGAGGAGAAGAGGTGTGTTACTATCACAGTAATGAAAGGAAGAGACTCAGAGATGGCAAAGTGCCAGATCAACATTGGAGATGGATGTGAAAAGCAGATTCCAATTTCTGAGATTGGTTGTCCAAAGGTGTACAATATAGATGATGCAGGTGTGCTCTACCAAAGTCAGACCACTGAACATACATCAGATATGTGTGCTCCAGTTGTTAGTGCTCATACAGAGGACTCTTATGGAGAATATCTCTTCACTCAGCAGAGTTGCAATGTTAAAAGGGGAAGGACATAGCTGGTGCCAAAGAGTTAGATGATTTTCTTAATGAGTTTGCTGATGACAGTCTAGTACTACAAGGAGAAGAAAGAATGGAAGAGGATGAGTTGATGGAGACAGAGGAGAATGATGTGGATAGCTCTGAAGAGGAGATAGATGAGGAGGAGCAAGATGATGTAGATTTGCAGCAGAAAATAAAAGATCTCAAGAGGAAGAGGGTTTATGAAGGTGATTCAGAGCCAGAAGATCTGTTTTGTGAGGCTGAGGAGGAGGATGAAGAAGAGGGGTTTGTTGAAGCAGCACCAGTTGAGAAATTACCTGTTAGAAGAGGTCCAACAAGTAGATCACACTGCAGTTCCCAGGCCAAACTTGAGGCAGACTACATTCCCTTATCTGATGAAGATATAGATGATGAACTTCAAAATGATTCTGATGAAGAAGTAGTGTTGTATTGTTCCTCATCTGGGAGAAAGTCTAGGGCAAAAAAGAAGAAAGCCAGGATATGGTATGATGAAAATAGGCTTATGCCACAGGAACAAATTTGCTGGCACATGTGTTTTATTGATGTTTACCAATTCAGAAGAGCATTGGTTAACTTGCATGTGACACAGAGAAGGAACTTCCATTACCACAGGAACAACAAAGATAGGATCATAGTTGATTGTGTGGACAAAGGTTGCCCCTTTCACATGGTTGCATCTGTAGTTGGGCAAGAGAAAAAATTTTGTATTAGGAAGCTACAATTAGAGCATACATGTGCTCCAAGTGGTGAGAAATGCAAGGTTCCTGCTAGGTTTGTGGCCAAAGCAGTTGAAGAATGCTTCAGGACAGATCCTAAAGCAGGAATTCAAACACTCATTGACAAGACAAAGGAGAAGTATGGTGTGGAGGTTGGTAAGATGATGGCATACAGGGCAAGGTAGCAAGCTCTCAGTGTTGTTCAGGGTGATCAGGAAGCATAGTACACTAGGATTAGAGACTATCTTCAAGCTGTGTTGGACACAAACCCTGCGAGCAGATGCATTGTAACTACTAGAGTTGTGAGAGAGCATCCAAGCAAAAATCCCAGATTTCATAGGCTGTTCATCTGTCTTGCAGCACAAAGAGAGGGTTTTCTTAGAGGATGTAGACCTTTCATTGGTATGTTTGTCTCTATAGCAATTTGTTATTGACCTATACATTGTTGCATCTCTTATGTTGTACCTATTTCAGGTCTAGATGGGTGTTTTGTGAAACTAAACACAGGGCAACAGATCTTAGCTGCAACTGGTAGAGATGGAAACAACAATATATACCCTCTTGCCTTTGGAGTTGTTGAGGAGGACACTCCAACTTGGTGTTGGTTTTTAACACAATTGAACATAGTTCTTGGTGGAGAAGAAGGACAATTTGGAAAGTACACAATAATTTCAGACAGGCAGAAGGTATGTAATGTTGTAAACTGTTTGTCTAATTTAATTTCCTTACTTCATTAAGTGTGGTGCACAACATAGAACTTCTGCTGCTCCTAGAACTGCTAAATGATGTATCATATATGTAACCAGGGTCTGCTAAATGCCATTGACCAAGTTTTTCCTAATTGTCCTCAAAGATACTGTTTAAGGCATATATATGCAAATTTCCAAAGTGCTGGATTTAGAGGAGAAGAGCTTAAGCAGTATATGGATGCAGCAGCTTATTCTTACACAAAGTTTGGGTTTGATGAGGCAATGGAAGAAATAAGAAAGGAAAGTGAGGATGCTTGGCTCTGGCTTAAGAAAATACCTGTAGAAACATGGGCTGGATATTCTATGGATACCACATGTAAAACTGATTTAGTAGTGAACAACATAAGTGAGGTGTTCAATAGGATGATCTTGGACATTAGGGGCAAACCTATTAAAACTATGGTTGAAGGGGCTAGGTCCAAAATAATGGTGAAGTTCAATGAAAAAAGAACAGGGGGGAATCAGCAAGATGGACAATTACCCCAACATATATGAAGATGCTAGAGGAGTCAAAGGAATGGGCTAGGAATTGCAAAGATATGATGGCAGGGCCTGATCTATATCAGGTGAATAGTGGTGAGAAATCATATGCTGTCAACTTGAAGAATTGGACATGTGGTTGCAGAAAATGGGACATGAGAGGTGTACCATGTAACCATGCTGTCTGTGCAACCTAGAAGCTTACAAGCCAATGATCTACCCAGTTCCTGGACCCGACCTATGGACAAGGACAGACACTAGAGACATAGACCACCCTGTGTTCCACAAAAAGAAGGGCAGAAATCAGACTAAAAGAAGAAAGGGTCAATTTGAAGTGCCAAAACCCAAGGACAGTTCAAGAGTTGGAACCATCACCTGTAGCAACTGTGGGAAGCAAGGGCATAGATACACAAACTGTGGTGATCAATTGAAGCCATCCCTTGCTGCTAGGAAGAACAAGCACAAGGTATAATAATTAATTGTTGTGCTTGCCATGTTTAGTTCTGTATATAATATTGTACTAAAAAATAATGCAAATACTTGACATGTTTTAGGAAGCAAGAACAGCCCCTCCATCTGGTGCAAGAGCAACAACTGCAGCTTCTGGTGCTCCTAGAACTGCTTCTGGTGCTCCTAGAACTGCTGCTGCAGCTCCAAGAACTGCTTCTGGTGCTCCTAGAACTACTGCTACAGCTCCAAGAACTGCTGGTGCAGCTCCAAGAACTGCTTCTGGTGCTCCTAGAACTACTGCTGCAGCTCCAAGAACTGTTAATGCTGCTCCTAGAACTGCTGCAGGTCCCAGAGCTGGTGCATCCTCATCTGCTCAAACAACTGCTGCTTCCTCATCTGCTCCAAGAACTGCTGCTTCCTCATCTGCTCCAAGAAGAGCTGGTTCTTCTTCATTTGCTCCTCCAAGGCCTGCTGCTGCTGCTGGTGCATCTGGTAACTCTGCAGGATTTCATGCGCCTGAACCCAACTGTGTACCGCAGCTCAACTCAGCCTCTGGATGCTGATGACTGGCTCCGTGACATCACCTATGAGATGGAGTCTGCTGATGTAGCCCCTGCCAGCTATGTCACCTTTGCTTCCTTCTTCCTGAAGGGACCCGCAGCTCAATGGTGGGACAGCCACAGGCGTACACTGCCAGCTGGAACAATCATCACCTGGCCAGACTTCCAAGCTGCCTTCCGTGCTCGCTTCATTCCTCAGGGAGTTATGGACCGGAAGAAGCGTGAGTTCCGCAACCTCACCCAAGGCAACAAGACTGTGGAAGCTTATCAGCGGGAGTTTCTGGACTTGTCCCGCTATGCTGAAGAGGACATTGCAACTGATGCACGCAGACAGGAGAAGTTCCGGGATGGCCTTCAAGCTGACATCAAACTCGCACTACTAGTGCATGATTTTGCTGATTTCGCCACTCTGGTGAACAAAGCCATCAATGTCGAAACTGGTCTGCAGGAATACCAGAGCTCTCACAGGCGCAACCGTGACACGGGCTCATCTTCGGGCCCGTCCTCGCAGAAGCGCAAGATATGGATTCCCAATAGCTTGTACCAGCCGGATGCACCTACCCCAAGGCAGACCTACGCTGCACCTCGTCTGCCTACTCCTCCGACTAGGCGGCCAAGACTCCCAGCTCCACCACCACAAGCTCCTGTTCCCACTCCCAATAATGGATTGTGCTTCAGGTGTGGGCAACCAGGGCATCGTGCTAGGGAATGCAACCAGAACCCGAATCAACTGGCCCTTCCAGCAACTGGCCGTGGAAGCAACCAGCTCCGCAGCAACAATGCCAAGTCTTATGGTCGTGTTCATGCCAACCACGTTGATCTGAGCGAAGCTCAAGACCAGCCTGCTACTGTGATGGGTACCCTCCTCGTAAATTCAGTACCAGCATCCGTTTTATTTGATACAGGTGCATCGCATTCATTCATGTCAGAAGGTTTTGCATGCTTGCACGACATTAAATGTGAGAACATGGATGCTTCACTATTAGTACACACCCCTGCGGGCCAATGTCGAACCTCCATGATTTGCAATGACGTCCCTGTAGAAATCGAAGGACTGGAATTCCTTGTCTCTCCCATCGTACTGAAGTCCTGTAGCATTGATCTCATTCTGGGAATGAATTGGTTAAAAGCGCATACTGCTTCTATAGTTTGCGCCACTAAGGTCGTCCATCTGCTACACCCTTCTGATGAGATAATAGCTTATCAAGCTCGTCTAGTTCAGAACGCCGAGGCACGACTTTATGCCTCGAATGCGTTGAACGCTGCACCACTCGAGGGCATTGAAAACGTTCTCGTCGTTCGTGAATTCCAAGATGTATTCCCAGAAGAACTTCCAGGGATTCCCCCTGCTAGAGCTGTCGAATTCATCATCGACTTGAAACCCGGCACTACCCCTATAGCTAAACGACCCTACAAGATGCCGCCGCATGAACTCCTTGAGCTTAAGGAGGAAATCGACAAATCTCTTGTCAAAGGTTTCATTCGCCCAAGTTGCTCTCCTTGGGGAGCACCTTCTCTCTTTGTTAGGAAGAAGGATGGGACAAACCGATTGGTCCAAGACTACCGTCCTATAAACCAAGCTACCATTCAGAATAAATACCCTCTTCCTCGGATCAATGATCTTTACGATCAACTGGCTGGTTCATCAGTGTTCTCCAAACTCGACTTGAGGTTGGGTTACCACCAGATCCGTGTTCGTGAAGAGGACATCCCAAAAACCGCCTTCGTGACTCGGTATGGATCATATGAGTACACAGTCATGTCATTCGGCTTAACGAATGCTCCCGCCACCTTCTCTCGTCTGATGAATTATATATTCATGGATTACCTCGACAAGTTCGTCGTGGTTTATCTGGACGATATCCTTGTATTTTCCAAGAACGAGGAAGAACATGCTGGACATCTGCGTCTTGTGCTAGAGAAGCTTCGAGAACATCAACTGTATGCTAAGTATTCCAAGTGTGAATTCTGGCTCCCCAAAGTAACCTATCTTGGGCATGTCATCTCCAAGGATGGTATTGCCGTCAACCCTGAACGAGTTCAAGCTATTCTCGATTGGACTCCTCCGAAGAACGTCAAGCAAGTCCGAAGTTTCCTCGGTCTCGCCAGCTACTGCCGTCGATTCGTCGAAAACTTCTCCAAGATTGCCAGGCCCCTGACTAATCTATTGCATAAGGGTGTCAAGTTTGACTGGACAGACAAGTGTCAGGAAAGTTTCCAGGCGCTCAAAGACAAGTTGACTTCTGCCCCCGTGCTTGCACCACCTGATACTAAGAAGGACTTCGTCATTTACTGCGACGCTTCCCGCCAAGGATTAGGCTGTGTCCTAATGCAGGAGCGCAGAGTGATTGCTTATGCCTCTCGTCAATTGCGCCCTCACGAAGAAAACTACCCGGTTCACGACCTCGAGCTTGCTGCTGTCATTCATGCACTGAAGCAGTGGCGACATTACCTTCTCGGTAATCGTTGCGAGATCTTCACCGACCATCAAAGTTTGAAGTATCTGTTTACTCAGCCAGATTTGAATCTACGTCAGCAAAGATGGATGGAGACTGTTGCAGACTTTGACGTGGATATATCATATACCCCCGGCAAGGCTAATGTAATGGCTGATGCCCTGAGCCGCAAGTCTTACTGCAACCACCTCCAGGTCCACAAAGTTCAGCCCTCGCTTGTCGAAGAATTTAGAGGGCTGAACCTCCATATTGTTCCTCCGGGATCACTCGCTCCCCCTCCCGAAGGTTTCCCCAAACAGAACCTCCATGTTGTTTCCAAGGGTTCTCTCAATACCCTGGTTGCGAAACCAGATCTTGTGGACACCATCAAATGGATACAGAAATGTGACGATGAAGTCCTCAAGATTAAGCGCGACCTCAAAGGGGAAAGCCCTCATTCTTCACGATCGCCGACGATGGCGCCTTGTATTTCAAAGGCCGCTTAGTGGTACCATGTTCGAAGAAAAACCTGGATAAGACTAAAAGGGTTATGCAAGAAGCCCATGATACGCCTCTGTCCATCCATCCTGGTAGTACAAAGATGTACAGGATATTCGTCAAAGATTCTGGTGGTCTAATATGAAGCAGGACATTGCTCGTTATGTTGCTGAGTGTGACGTTTGTCGCCGAATCAAAGCAGAGCATCAAAGGCCTGCTGGAACTCTGCAACCTATCTCTATTCCTGAATGGAAATGGGACCATGTTGAAATGGACTTCGTCACTGGATTTCCCAAATCGCAGAAAGGTAATGATGCTATTCTTGTCGTCATTGACCGGCTTTCCAAAGTTGCCCATTTCCTGGCGGTCAAAGAGACAATCACTGCTAGTCAGCTTGCTACTCTCTACATGGCTAGAATTGTTTCACTTCACGGTATCCCACTGGTTATCAGTTCCGACCGTGGCAGCTTATTCACTTCAAGGTTTTGGGCGAGTTTCCAAGAAGCTATGGGGACTCATCTGTCGTTCAGTACTGCGTTCCATCCTCAGTCGCAAGGACAAGTTGAACGTGTCAACCAAGTTCTCGAAGACATGCTTCGAGCTTGTGTAATCTCATTCGGCAAGAAATGGGAGGAATCTCTTCCATATGCCGAGTTCTCTTATAATAATAGCTATCAAGCTAGTCTGAAGATGTCCCCCTTCGAAGTGCTATATGGACGAAAGTGTCGAACCCCTCTGAACTGGTCAGAAACTGGGGAACGCCCATTCTTCGGTCCGGATATTATCCAACAGGCCGAAGAACAAGTTCGCATTATTCGCGAGAATCTCAAGACTGCTCAGTCACGTCAGAAAAGTCAGTATGACCGTCATCACCAAGACATGGTCTATCAACCTGGCGAAAAGGCTTATCTTCGAGTTACCCCAATGAAGGGTGCTCACCGCTTCGGGATCAAGGGCAAGCTAGCTCCTCGCTATATCGGTCCCTTCACTATTCTCGAAAGGCGTGGAAAGGTGGCATATCAACTGGAGCTTCCACCGAACCTTTCTCAGGTTCACGATGTGTTCCACGTGTCACAACTCCGCCGTTGCTTCAAGGATCCAATCCGAGCGGTGGATCATGAAGTGCTCGAATTGCAACAGGACCTCTCCTATAAAGAGCATCCGGTCCGCATCCTCGACCAAGCTGAACGCCGCACACGCCAGAAGGCGATCAAGTTCCTCAAAGTCCAGTGGTCGAATCACTCTGAAGACGAAGCCACCTGGGAACGCGAGGATCGTCTGCGTGATGAATACCCCGCACTGTTTCCTTCTACCTCCTAAATCTCGGGACGAGATTTCTTGTAGTGGAGGAGTTTGTAACGCCCGGATAATTAAGCTACAGTGATTCCCCGCTAATGATGCCACGTCACCACGGTTACTGTGTTGTAAACTCTCGATAGTTCAGAACCGAAACAAGTTCAATTCAATTCAAAAGAAGAACAATAAAAGTTTTAAAAATATTAAAACAAAAATGTTCGGTGGTTGCCAAATATTACAAAGATAATTATGGTGTAAGGTTCACATTTTATAAAATGCCTAAGTGTTTATAAAAATAAAAAAACAGAAAAGATAAAAAAAATATATAAAAGGACCCCCCCCCACTGGGCCAGACGGCCCAGCCGGCCAGGCCACCACCGGCCCAACTGGGCAAAGGCCCAGCCGGCCACCCCCCCCCCATAACCCACACCCCCGAAACCCTAACCCCACCCCGTCGCCCCACTCACCCCCCACTCCCCACCTCTCCTCTCGCCCCCACTCCCCCCCGATCCAATCGGGATCGGGCCCGAACCCATCGCCGCCTCCCCGACGCATCACCGGCGCCGCCCCGCCCGTCGCTCGCCGTCGTCCTCACCCCCTCCCCCTTTCCTGGACCGGAAGGGCCCCCCCCTTCCGTCGCCGCCGCGCCAACCCCCACCGACGCCTCGCCAAGCCCGACGCCTCCCGTCGTCATCGTCGGCACCAGGCGCCGCCGAGCTCCGTCGCCGGATCTGCACCAGCCCGCTGCCCGTCTCCGGCTCACCTCCCCTCTCGCTCCTCTTCCCCGACCCGATCTGGATCGGGAAGGGGCAACGAGCCCGACGCCGCCCTGCCTCTGAAGCCGCTAGACCTCGCCGCCACCTCGCCCCGTAGTCACCCCGCCTCCCTGACGCCGCGTCGCCGGACCGCCCGTCTTCGTCCTCCTCCACGACCGGCCTCCTCACGCCTCGTCGCCCCCTCTCCCCATCAACGCTGGTGAGGCCCCGGGCCTCTCCCCTTCTCTGCCTCGCCCCTCGCTCGCGGTCACCGCACGTTAGACCGCCCACGCGTGCGCCTGCGGTGAGCACGCGCTCACCGCGCCCTCTGCGCCGTCCTCACCGACCGCCGCATCCGCCGTGGCCCGCTCCCTTCCATGGCCGGCATCGTGCCCCGCCATGGCTGCCGGCAAGGCACCGCCCAGGTCCAGGCGACCCGGCGCCCGCAACCGCGCTCGTTCGGGCGACAACCATCGCCCCGGCGCCCAAAACCCGTTAAGGCCCCCTGTGCCTATGACAGGGGGGCCCACGACCAGAACGCTTTTAACAAAAAAAAGAAAAATAAATAATAAATATAATAATTAAAATGTTAATTAATTAATTAGAGAATTAATTAAAGCGGATTAGATTAACCTAATCATTTAGCTAAAGCTAATTAGCCCTATTTAATTACTATGAGCCTATGACATATGGGCCCCATGCCCCCCCCAAAAAAAAGGAATTATAATAATTAATTAATTAGGATAATTAATTAATTTAATTAATTCTGTTTAGTTAACCTAAACCTAATTAGGCTAATTAATTCTGATAATGAGATAACAGTCAGTGACCGACGGGCCCCACCCACCAGTTGACTGGTCAACGGTCAGAGTTGACCGCTGACATCATGCTGACATCATGCTGATGTCATAATTGTATTTCCTAAATTAATTAATTCTGTTAGTCCTAAAAATGATTTAAATCTTTAATAATGAATAGAAAATAAACCGTAGCTCAGATGGAAAAACTTTGTACATGAAAGTTGCTCAGAACGACGAGACGAATCCGGATACGCAACCCGTTCGTCCGCCACACCCCTCTAACCTATCGAACTCGCAACTTTCCCCCTCCGGCTCCTCTGTCCGAAAACGCGAAACACCGGGGATACTTTCCCGGATGTTATCCCCCTTCACCGGTATCACCTACTACCGCGTTAGGGCACCTCTAACGCCGTAACTTGTCTTGTCATGCATCACTATGCATATGCTTGCATTATATTTATTGTTTCTTCCCCCTCTTCTCTCTCTAGACACCGAGACCGACGCCGCTGCTACCCCGTACGACTACGGAGTTGACGACCCCTCTCTCTTGCCAGAGCAACCAGGCAAGCCCCCCCCCCTTTGATCACCAGATATCGCCTACTCTTCTCTATACTGCTTGCATTAGAGTAGTGTAGCATGTTACTGCTTCCCGTTAATCCTATATTGATGCATAGCTTGTCCTTGCTACTATTGTTGTTACCTTTACCTGCAATCCTAATGCTTAGTATAGGATGCTAGCATTTTCATCAGTGGCCCTACATCCTTGTCCGTCTGCCATGCTATACTATCGGGCCGTGATCACTCGGGAGTTGATCACGGGTATATACTATATGCTTTATACATGATACATGTGGTGACTAAAGACGGGTCGGCTTGTGGAGCACCCGCGAGTGATTCACGGATTGGGGGCTGAAAGGACCTTTGTCCCAACGGCCCTCTGTGTGGATCTTTGAGGCGGAGCGACAGGGCAGGTTCCGACCACCTAGGAGAGAGGTGGGCCTGGCCCTGTTCGGCGTTCGTGGATACTTAGCACGCTTAACGAGATCTGGGTATTTGATCTGAGTCTGGCCATTTGGTCTATACGCACTAACCATCTACGTGGGAGTAGTTATGGGTATCCCGGCGTCGTGGTATCAGCCGAAGCCTTCTTGACGTCAGCGACGGAGCGGCGGCGCGCTGGATTGGACTGGAACGCCACTAGGCTAGGTCTGCTTCCGGCCGCCCACGCAACGTGCAGGTGTGCTAAGGGCGATGGGCCCAGACCCCTGTGCGCTTAGGTTTAGACCGGCGTGCTGACCTCTCTGTTGTGCCTAGGTGGGGCTGCGACGTGTTGATCTTCCGAGGCCGGGCATGACCCAGGAAAGTGTGTCCGGCCAAATGGGATCGAGCGTGTTGGGGTATGTGGTGCACCCCTGCAGGGAAGTTAATCTATTCGAATAGCCGTGATCTTCGGTAACAGGACGACTTGGAGTTGTACCTTGACCTTATGACAACTAGAATCGGATACTTAATAAAACACACCCTTCCAAGTGCCAGATACAACCGGTGGTCGCTCTCTCTCAGGGATACGAGGAGGGGATCGCCGGGTAGGATTATGCTATGCGATGTTACTTGGAGGACTTCAGTCTACTCTCTTCTACATGTCGCAAGACGGAGGCTACCAGAAGCGTAGTCTTCGAAAAGATTAGTTATCCCCCTCTTATTCTGGCATTCTGCAGTTCAGTCCACATATGATACCCTTACTCCATTTGATACCCATGCATATGTAGTGTAGCTCCTTGCTTGCGAGTACTTTGGATGAGTACTCACGGTTTCTTTCTTCCCCTTTTCCCCCTTTCCTTTCATTCTGGTTGTCGCAACCAGATGCTGGAGTCCAGGAGCCAGACGCCACCGTCGACGACGACTCCTACTACACCGGAGGTGCCTACTACTACGTGCTGCCCGCTGACGACGACCAGGAGTAGTTAGGAGGATCCCAGGCAGGAGGCCTGCACCTCTTTCGATCTGTATCCCAGTTTGTGCTAGCCTTCTTAAGGCAAACTTGTTTAACTTATGTCTGTACTCAGATATTGTTGCTTCCGCTGACTCGTCTATGATCGAGCTCTTGTATTCGAGCCCTCGAGGCCCCTGGCTTGTAATATGATGCTTGTATGACTTATTTTTATTTGTAGAGTTGTGTTGTGATATCTTCCCGTGAGTCCCTGATCTTGATCGTACACGTTTGCGTGTATGATTAGTGTACGATTGAATCGGGGGAGTCACAGAAATGCATCAACCTTTTTAGGCTAACCCTATCCTCTCGACAACCGTCGACGAAAGGCACCAACCTTTTTAGGCTAACCCTATCCTCTCGACAACCGTCGACGAAATGCATCAACCTTTTTGGGCTAAACCTATCCTCTCGACAACCATCGACGAAAGGCACCAACCTTTTTAGGCTAAACCTATCCTCTTGACAACCCTCGACAACCGTCAATCATTTCATTCCATCACAACAATAATTTATAAATAAAATTCCATCAACAAGATCAAACTAGACCAGACTGATCACATCCAACAAACAACTTAGTGTTCACATCTTACATCATAATCCATTACAACTAAACAACATACTAATAAGATTTAGATTAACTCCATTACTGAAAATAGAGTACTTAGTTCAACAGAAACAACATAGTTCAACACAATACAACCAACCAAACTTAGTTCAACCTTGTTGCCCTCATACATTATGCCAACAAATTACTCACTCATCACATATTTCTTTGATTTTCCTCATCTTCATCTTGTTTGCCTCCCCATCCTTAAGCAAATCAGCTATGATATACTCTAACTTCTGCTTATCCTTCTTCATCTGTTCAATCTGTTGAACACCTCCATCTGCTACATGTTGCTTCCAATTCCTAACAAGTTCATCATTGCTCTGCTTAATCACTTGCAGTGATGTCCTAAGCTCAATATTGTCTTTCTCAAGTTTAGCCTTCTCTTCCTGGGCTTGAACTACATCACTCTCTACATCACCATCCTGCATAATCTTCTGATAATTCTCTCTCATCACATTCTTGTGAATTGTAGCAAAAAAATTGCTTGTTTCTTTGATGTGGTTGTGGTGCTTCTCTTGGATTAGCTTCTTCTCTTCTCCTAGCTTGAGTATGAGCTTTTCTTTAGCATCATTCTCTTTGCTACTCTGCTCATACATATCCCAAAGTTTGTGAAGTGCATTTTTCATGGGTTCTGGCCATTCTGGGTCAATCCATTGAACCAGACCACAATTGTCACCTTCCTATAATAATTCAGACAAAACCAGAGTTAACAACCACATTCAGAGAAGTCAGTTAACACCATATTCAGTTAACAGCTACATATATTCAGTTAAACAGCTACATACATTCAGTTAATAGCTACATATATTTAGTTAACTGAGGTCATTTAAAACCAGACACATTCAGTTAAGCATTGATTAAACTTGACACCTTTTCCCCTCAAAACAGCTGATAAAACAACATCTTCAGTAAACTAAGTACAGAACTATATTCAGTTCACAGACATATCAACCTATATTCAGTTCACTGAGCATCAAAAAAGGATTTGTATAATGTACATGTACAAGAGAGGACCTGCCACTAACCTGATTACCGCATCCATAAAACCTACGGCCAGTGTTGATTCCTTGGAACACAATAGCCCTATGAACAGGAAGGTTGTGACAGCACATCGGTCCTCCGGCAACAATACCGCACCACTCCGGGTCAACAATGGTCTGTGGGATCTACAATGTTGCAACAGTGCTCAAATCCCAACTCAAATCCGTTAAAACTAAGCTCAAATCGAAGAAAACCCTAACCCTAAGTCAAAGAGAAATGATACTCACGTAGGTTCGTCCGCGTGCGAGTTGAAGAGGGGGGACACAGAATCTTCGCTGCTAGTTTCGCCGTCCTTCCAGGACACCATCACTGCGGCGACAAATGGACGGCGGAGGCGGTGGAGAACGCGCCGCAGACAGAGAAGAAGGCGGCCGAGAGAGAAGGGAATGGACGAACGGGTCAGGCTGGGTCGGGCCGGCTCGTTAGGTCAGTGCGACGCCGTCTAACGGCGCGCGTGACGGGCGCCGTCTCCCCCTGTCCACGTGGCGCCTGACATTGGGCCCAACAGGTTAGTTTTTCACTCAGACGCGCCAAACCGTGCAATCAGTGTTTTTTGAAAACTGTCAGCTCAAACGTGGTGGTTTTTTGAAAAAAAACGAAAAGCGGTGGTTTTCTGTTTTAACGTCCCTTAATATGGTGGTTTTTTGCAATTTACTCACTTCCTAGCAAAGTATTTGCTGCTGCCGCCGCTGCATGCATGCCTCGGAGACAAGGTTTGACCCAACAATGACATGTCTTGTTGTGATTGATGGGGCAGCCAGTTCTGGGGTTCATCAGCTCACGCTGGAGTCTGACGCCCTCTCCCTGGTGCAGGCCCTCGACTCTTAGATTCCGACAGGCATATGCGCCGTCACCCGATTCTTGTTTGAGAGCCGCATCGAAATTTACCTTGACAATCTCCAGCTAAGGTCTGTCCCATCTTGGAACGGCAGCACCAGCACCAGCCTGATTTTCGGACTTTCGTTTCTTCCCCCAAACTCTGTCAGGTGCTTGGTGATAGTGAAGCAAGCATCCTGAGCGGTCGCACCTTCTCTCCCGCCTTTGATCTTGTTTCCCGGCGTTCAGCGGTCCCACAAGAGTACCCCCTACGTGACGCTGAGCTTCAGGGTTTTGCGTGAAGATTGTCTCAACGGCGGCAGCAGCGGAAGGTTGGTTCAGCAGGATCAGCCGTGCAACCTCCGGAGATCATTTTCTGGGAGGACGCCTGTGTGTTCGCTGAAGTACTTGACTACTTGCATCTCTGTGTTGTGTTGACTTCAGTCCCAGAGCCGAACGTTCCATTGCTCTGTTACCGGGTTTATCAGCTCCGCCACCTCTGTCAGCAGCGTTTGGCCCCTATCTGAAGATGGGCGCCTAGTCGCCCCCCTGTTCTTTGACAGCACCGGAGGGTGTTTACTCTGTAATGTTTCTTTTGCAGACCCTGCTAATGTGGGTCAACTTACAAGCATGAAGAATCATGAAAAAACGCATACGGCACAAAACAACGTTTATCAACAAGACAGTAGTACCCAGCCATAATAATTAACCACGTGATTCCAGGATCCCGGCACAATCAACAGCATTTCGTAGCATAGCACAGCACACCAACACCGGTCTAAAACGGTGTCAAAGAGAGAGAACATCCTGATCGTGCGTGGGGAGCGATATACCCAAAGAAGCGACCTCTTTACACATCATCTCTGCCTCGGATACCCAAATTCAGTTCACCAGCATCCCCCCTAAGATAACACTTCACTCGAGCCTGTCCACGGTATATCTCAGGCCACCTTACTTGGCGTCGCCATGCTTCGCCCTGGAATGATCTCCAAGACCCTTCAAGGAGCTGAAAGTCCTGAAGAAGGAAAGTGTGTCAGCGAGGATACAGCAGCATTTGCTCCAGACAGGATCAGATTCAAAGAGAAGGAACAAGATCTTGCCTGTTGCATGAGTTGCAGACGTGGCCAGCGGATTGCTTAGACTTGTCGTCGTTGTTTTCAGGCGTCTTCCTTGCATGTTTTGCTGCTGGATGAGGGGTCGCGACGTGGACGTGGTCACCTGACTTACGAGCCTGTTTTGCTGCTGGATGAGGGGTCGCGACGTGGACATGGTCACCTGACTTATGAGCCTGTTTTGCTGCCGGATGAGGGGTCGCGACGTGAACATGGTCACCTGACTTACGAGCCTGTTTTGCTGCCGGATGAGGGGTCGCAACGCGGACATGGTCACCTGACTTACCAGCTTGTTTTGCTGCCGGATGAGGGGTCGCAACGTGGACATGGTCACCTGGCTTACGGGCCTGTTTTGCTGCTGGATGAGGGGTCGCGACATGGACATAGCCTGCACACAAGTTATTCATAAAGCAGTGAGATTCCTGTGCCTTTAAAAGAACAATGCAAGTTCAGCAGATTAAATAAATACTTCCTCCGTCCCAAAATAAGTGTCTCAACTTTGTACAAAGTTGTACTAAGCTTGAGACAGTTATTTTGGGGCGGAGGGAGTATAAAATAAAGATCACTTCACACCAGTTTTGTTGCCCGTAGTTGGTGTTGCTATCTTTGCCCTCTTCCCCTGGGGTGTATTCAGAGGTGTTTCCATTGGATTATAATCGTCCTTTGTTCTCTAAACATGTCAAAACAGAAAGAGTTTCAGGATTTTATGAAATGATAAGGCATCAAAATAACAGGTCTCTTTGAGCAATCTCGCACCTTTCGAGGATAATCCACATCTTGATCAGAACTCTCATTATCAAGGCCATCACTGGAATTCTGCATACCAGTCTTATCCTGCAAACGTATTCAGCATCAGGGGACTTTAGTTTTCACACCTACCAAATCCATGTCAGGTTTCACAACCAACAACGTATCAACTCCCTAGGCCACTGATTGGGCTGCTACAACCTACAACCACTATTTGTGGATCTGTCATCCAACTAGAATTGAATGTGGTAGGTTGCATAAAAGTAAGTATCATGTGCACACATGGAAACACTGATCATGTACTTGAAAAAAAGCTGTCAAAATGAATGCATAGTCCATGTTAACTATTTTTAGTTACATGTTAGAATGTTCACTGTACTTATTTACCAACATTCTCCCTGCACACTCCAGAACAACAAGAGCAAGAAAATAAATCATACAGGAAACAACAGCTCCATCATAACCCATGGCTGATTATTCTTAACAAAGATACAAACCTTATCATCTCCCTTTTGCTTTCCAGGACTATTTGTTTCCTCAACTTTAGCCTTTGGTATAGAGGATGGAGCATCAGCAGGCCTTGGTGCAATAAGAAGATTATTGGCACCATGTGTAGCTTCATTGTTTTTGTAACCTGAAAGTAAATAATGTCAAACATGCCAAGGGTCAATGCGGCATGTTTTCATTCTAGAACTCTTAAACAACTGTTATGCATAGGAAAAGAATATACCGTCTGTATTGATGTCTAGTGGAATAGCCAATGGAACCTCCTCATCAGAATCAGCACCTGAAACATCAGATATACGGACGTTATGCCATGTTATCAACTGTACAAAGAAAACATCATAGATGCCCAATACTAAAATGAAAAACAATATTTACCTTGTTTAGTACATGAGTGAAATGTGACTACAGACAGGAAAACAGTTAAAGAACACAAATGTATATTCAAGCTACTTAGCAAACACTGAAGAAAGAAATGTGGAAGGATATCTTTTGATAATATCAAATTTGTAGCCCATAAAGCTGATGTTGCTGGTCATTGAGGAGTGGAACAGCTCAAACTCCTCTTTGAACACCAGATCAGCTAAAACATGAGGATGATTATCAACTGAAAGTGTGCCAAGCATAATCCTTGTATCATCAATTTTGACAAAAACTTGCACATCCTCTTCTGCCTTGCCAGGCTCCAATGCTATCTGTAGTAAACGAGAAAAGCAAATACCTGAAGAGTAAGCAAACTTGATCCGCCTACAAATAAGCTAGAAGAGCACTTATAAATGAAGCGTGTAAAACACACCGTCGAAATGTGATAATGTGAATCTCCTGGGTCACACTTCACTGTCTCTCCAGGCTTGACGACAACTCCTAAAATGTTATCATTCATGCAGACTAGCCATTAGTCATTTAACAAATATATGGAAATTAGCAAACACAAATATCTGTTGCTTCCTGAAGCTCCCCAGAGAAATATGCACCGCACATTATTACGGCAAACAGAATGGGGATATTTCTTCACACAGAACAGAAACAATGCATTGGCGGCGCTACACGAACAATTACCAGAGCATGCTCATCTTCAGAAGAAATGCAGGTCACAGCACAACATATACCGAAGCTGACAACACATTACTGTAGGTTATGACTACTGAAAGTACTACCATCCAACCAGATATCCATGAGACTATTGTTCAGACAAACCAAACCCAGACCCAGGAACAACAAGCAGGAAACCACAATGCTCCATCCAGATCAAGACAGGGTAGCCACAGCACTCTCCCTAGACCAACACACGGTATGCACTCGTGAGCCAACGGAATAAGGGACATGCGAAACATGGACTGTAGGGTCCCTGACGGACATGAATGCGCTACTTTAAACAAACAGGGATCGGTCAGAAACGAGGAACCCTAGGCAGGAACAGGCCGCGTAGATCCCCCAAGCGGTGGACGGAACCCGCCACCGCCGGAATTACCCCCCGCCGATCAGATGCGGCGAAATGCACGGGGGCACCGGAATTGGACCGCGCGAGCAGATCGGGGGCGAAATCGGGGGGTTCGGGAGGAGGATACGCACCCCAGAAGCGGTGGTTCTCCGTCATCTTCCGGGGCGAGGGAGGCCGGCTGCTTCCGCCGCGCCTTCCCCGTGATTTCCCTAGGGTTCTGGCGGAGACGGTGGCCGCGCTGCGGAGGGGAGCGGGGGAGGGGAAGCGGGGCGAGGGGTGTGGTGCTTCCTCGGGTTTATGGAATGGAACGGCCGAGGGTTTGGTTGGTTTCGCCCCGGCGGCCCGTCGTGTTCGCGGCCTATGACAGTGGGTCCAGGCGTGTTTTCTCCATCATCTTTTTTTGAGTTTCGATCGCCTTGGCCGAGTTTCGTACTGTTGAAGGTGTTTTTCCAACCTATTCTTTTTTTAGGGGAGATTTTCCAACCTATTCGTCGATTATTTATTGGGAAAATCTTTATAGTGAACTTCCATCTCGGATTTTCTCGCCGACTCATTTCAAGCAGTTTGCTATGTCACGTTAAAGGTGTACCATTAGAGCATCTTCAACGTTAACCCACAAACAGACACAATATTTATTCGAAAATCAGTCTGGGACGATATCCGGTTACTGATACACGAGCCAGCCATCTAACCCTGTCCCCATCCATTTCAAAACAAATTTGAACAAGCCGGACTGTACGTGCTAATAAGCACGAAATGAGAACCTTCCGCCATCCTAAATAGTCATGTCTTTCACTTTCCGCGCTGATATGCTAGTACTAAATCACTTGAAGAAAATAAAAAGTATTCCTGAAAAAAAATGAAACAAGTGCTTCCGCCAAACATGATGTGAGATGTGAATGGCGGAAAGTGATGTCACACGTGTTTGACGTTACTTGACCTACCCCCATGTTTGCCTTCATCTTTCGCCAAACAAACAAAATTAGCAACGGCTTTCCACCATTCAGACTGAGAGAGAGTCATGTGGTGCCCTTTGGTTGGGCAAACGGATGAGCGGACTACCGCAAAGCCCCTCCCCCTCTCCCCCACGTTTTGGTTCCACTTTGTTGGAAAAACATGGTCCGTACCGCTCGGTGGATCAATACAAGCCCGTGTTAGATGGCTTCCGGTGTCCGGACCGCGTGGTTCGAACATATGCAGGCGGTTTAGGGTCAGCGTTGGAGATGTCCTTAGTGACATCAATACATCACTATTCCTTTAGTTTTCCTTCCCTAACCATAAGCGGGTAGGCTAAACTCTATCATTCAGACTTTCCCGGCGAGTTTGTGGATTCGCCTTTCCTCTGTCTGCCTCCAGCAGCTGGTGGCCGGGAGGGGAATCCCGGTGCCTCCGATCGGGTTAGTAGCTTAGGATACAAATTTTAGTCCTCGCGGGTGCGCCGCTTGGGTAAATGACGATTCTTCTTCTTTGAGTTTGTCTTCCAGGCTCCGGTCCTCCTCGAGTTCGTCCATCTGGATGTAGTTGATGGAGCTCGATGTAGATTCATGTCGTCTCCTTGAGGCAGTTAGGTTAGGGTTTCTCGTCATGTGGCACTGGTCCATAGGGGCACATGCACAAAGACTTCTCGGCTATCATAGATAAGGTCAAACCGACTTCGGTAAGGGAGCGACAATAATGGTCGTTGAGTGGTCTCAGAATTTTGATGTAACTTTTATTATGTTTGAGATGATTTGTACTTCTGTGATTTGATCCTTTTCACAAAAAGGGAAGATGTACCATCAGACCAACAAGATAACTTTTCACTAGTTCACACAACTCCACACCCCCCCCCTCCACCCCTCCACTCACCAATGGGTCACACCGCCTCCTCCCCATCCTATCTTGTTTTATATATGGATATGGATGATATCATCTTGAGCAACAAATCACCAAAGAGAGACCTTCTATATGGTACCTCTCGTTGTGCTGGTCTTGAGAAGCCTATCCTTGTTGGACCTCGTCATTGGCATGGAGAGGACTCTCCTTAAGAAAGCACTGTTTTTGACTCGAGAAACGTTGATTTGTGGCCGGGGAAAGGTGTTGGTAAATGTAGTAGAAAACAAAAAAAATCACGCCTACACACACCCATAATCAATATGAAGATGCATAATAGGTTGGGATCACGATCGTTACCATCACCGAGTTGCACCGAAAGAAGAACGTGTTGGTATAGATCGTATTTGGAGTCCCTCGAAGAGTCGATGAAAAATCCCGCGAACCGCCCACGAACAATCCCTCGAACCAAAGACCGAAAGCACAACCTCTATACTTGGTTGCAAGCGTGCAGCCTTCACGATCCGGCAGCACTTTGCCGTCCAAAGCTAATCGTCGCCGGAGAATTAGAGGGAGAAGATTAGAACCACACGGGGCTTCTAATTATGAGGATTAAATTATTAGTTTAGCTCTAATTAGTCAACTAGGATCAACTAGATTTAGAACTAGAAAAACTAGAGGAGGCACCAAAACTTGTGTGTCCAAAGGGTGAAATCCTATAGTATATATATAGGTTGGAGGGGAGAGGAGGGGCGCCACAAGGGAAAGAAAAGTCACTTCACCCTGGTCGCCCAAGAGGGGGAGGAGTCCCCCTCAAATTCGGCCTTCCCTCCCTTCCCAAGTGGGAAAGGGGGGTGCACCTCCACTTGGTCCCAAGTGGCCCAAGTCACGCGCCAACACTGGTGGGCCAGCCCATACAGATGCAAGCGCTCGAACGCTTGACCGGTTCCCCTTGGTCGCTCGATCGCATGTTGACTTGTCGCCGTTGACCAGTTGACTATAGTCAACCATTGACTTTTTGACAAAAATACAAACTAAAGCAAAAAAAATTAAAAATGATGAATTCAAAAAATCATCAATTTTGAAAAAGATCATAAACTTAAAAAATCACGAATTTTGGAAAAAAAATGTATATGGAATTTGAGAAAAAACTTCAACAATTTTGGTAAAATCTTATCAATTTTTTTAAAAATCAAATTTTAAACAAAAGTTCATCAATTTTGAAAAACAAAATCATCAATTTTGAAACAAAGTACACAACTTTGAAAAATAGTTCGCACCTTTAGCAAATAGGAAAAAAATCCAAACAAAACCGTTCCAAAAAAAGAACAAAGGAACAAGAAAAAAAAGAAAAAGATGTAACAAAACGTAGCAAGTGAGGTGGTTACTGCAGCGGGAACGGAACAGGAGATCCTCGGTTCAAATCACAGCAAGTTTGTACTTTTTTGCGTTTTGTAAACAGAAAAGAAATGGGCCGGCCCAGCGCGGAAGAGGGCGTGTGCGCCGGTTACAATTCACGTGAAACGCCAAATAGGAAATGCCACATGCTTGCCCAGGTTACAGATGAGACAATACTTTTTTTTAACACATTGCAGACGCAAGCACTCGTACATACACACACTTATCCCCAGAGGCGGAGGATGGAAGAAAAATAAGGTGTGGTGAACTCTTAAGTAAAAAAATGATGCAAAATCATAATAGTCAATTTTCACAAAAAAACATAATAGTCACAGGAAAAATGAATATAAATGTTTTCATGTGATCCTCAACATAATAACCAAATGCAATGAAAATGTAAGGGGCGTGCTACGCGTCCGCCGGCCGATCTTTTTAAAAGATCAGCCGGGTCGCGAGCCGTCGGATTTACCGCGTCATACGGCCGAACGTGCCTTCATTCTGTAACACAGGTCTTGTTGCGAAATTATTTTTGCAACACGGGTCTTGTTGCGAAATTATTTTTATAACGCATGTCTTTTTCGGACTTAATTCTGCAACACAGATCTTGTTGCGGATTTCTTTTGCAACATCAATTTTTTTGCAACTAAGGTTTTGTTGTAACTTTTTTTGCAACTGAGTTCTTATTGCGGAAAAATTTCACAAGAGAGGTTGTGTTGTAAAACGTAGACCCGTCATAGCGTATTGCAACACTGCACATGTTTCGGAAGCATAGCTCCTGTTGCAAAAGCGAGTTTATTGAATGATGTTATGCGGGACACATATCACGCAGGGAAGGGGACGGACGCGGCCCAGTTATCCACCGGTTGATGATAAGTATTTCCTAAAATGTAAACATATTTAACTAGAAAAACAATCTAAATCAGCCGTCCATCACGCGTGCTTGACGTCCAACCCATGGCCGTCGCCTCGTCTTAGCCAGCCACCGACGCGCTAGCTAGGGTTGCTGCTGCATGCATGTGCGGTGTGCGTCGCTGACTGGATGGCTTCGTGCGTCTTGGGTTAGGGGCGATTGATTTATGAAGTTGGTTCATGGGCATGCGTCTGCGTGGCACCGTGGCCCATCTATCCTAGCGACATTCGCCCGCGACTGTAGCCAGCCTACCCAGTCGTCACACATTATGCATTGGTATTAATTTTTTTTGCACCCAATCAAGGTACGACAGCCGCCACCCGTTGCCCACTGGGGTCCTCTGTCAGTGCTTAACTGCTTATCCTTACGAACACACGCATGCACACCCTATCCTTATGAGCATTTCCGAGAAACTGAGTCGACATGTATATTGAGATTGACGAAGTCGCCACTGATACTTTCGTAATCGATGAGAATGTCTTCTTTCACTGAACGCACATCGCCGAAAAGACTAAAATACATCTAGAAATATGCGAGCACCAACGTCAAGTCTAGAACTTGAGCCATGTTGGGCTAGGGATAGCACTGTCCTTCTAACCATTCAACCACATATTGGTTCACATTTTTTCCTTTCTTGACTCTCCAGATCAGGCCATACTTTTTTTAGAATGAAGACGCCAGATACGCCCGGCTTTAAATTAATAAAGCCCCCAACAGGCACCATAGCACAACACCGAGTCTTAATACATCACCAAAAGCCAATCCGGCCCACGCCAAAGGATCACCCAAGCAGTTCAGGCGCAACTTAACAAACCACTAGCGGATTACAGGGCATAGCCCGTACTGAGCGCGCAAACTCATCAAGCATCAAAAGGGACCATACTTTATACAGTGTGCATCTTTTTACCGTTTTATTAGACATTTATTATTTCACTTTTTTTTTATTTCCATTTTCCTGTCTTGAAACCACCGTCAACAAATACAGTGCATCCACCAAAATGAATTTGTATATTTTTTCTGCGGATTGCACATTTCTTTCAAAATCCAACTCATTTTGTAGAAAAAGAAACTACACTACTTTTTTTTTGCAGGGTAACTACACGAATACAGTACATATACTTACAAAATTTACATTGCACTGCTCCTACAAGGTAGACGACTTCTTTACAAATGCAATAAACTAGTTGACTTTTTTATGTGAACAACCGCACAAAAATGCACCAACATTAGTGTGAATATGCAGTGCATTTTTTTGTGAGGGTAAAAGGAGTTTTATTTCTAAATTATAGAGTTACGATCAAGAGGTAAGAGATCTTCGATACATGAAGACCCTCTCTGTACTCAAACAACAGTGATACATTCAGTGTGGCTACAACTTGCCAAACAATCTGCTCATCTATTTTTTAATGACAAAACTTCTGTGGAATAAACTTCCACTCACCCATCAGGACTTTAATCTCCAAAGCTAGCTGACCATATGCTGACTGATCGAATGAATGACCAGACATTAGTGTGAAAATGCAGTGCATGACAATCAAAAGGCACAATATGTAAAATTTGTCCCCCTTTGTGCCATTTTCTTGAAACAGATGCAAAAGATTTGTCTCATCTATTAAGTAAGTGGAGAAATAAATTTGCATAATATTATAACAACCCACAAACAAAAGGTCATTAGTCTCCTGGCATGATTATTGGAATTTCTAGCATTGTCCAAACTCAAAAATTCTCTATGTTTGACTAAGCCTATAGAAAATGTGCTAATATCCACAGCATCAAATATATAGTACTCTCTCCGTAAACTAATATAAGAGCGTTTAGAATACTAAAGTAGTGATCTAAATGCTCTTATATTAGTTTACAGAGGGAGTAGTAATATATTTATGGTGATATAATAAAGCTAGTTTGATGTCATACAATTTCCAAGTAAAAAAATCTTATGTGAGATTGTGTTAGGATAGTGCGGGACATATAAACCCAAAACAGTTTTGCTAATTCTCATCTAAATGAAAATTAGCTATCTCACAAGTCACATCTAACTCCTAGACTGTTTGGATGGAACTTTAAGATTCGTGTTTTTTGTAGCGTGCACTCGCGCGACGCGTTCATCTCGCACAGGTCCTTCGTGCGTTGTTAGGTTGTCTCGTTTTCTTGTGCCCCCTTGTGTACGCACGAGCTGCGGCCTTTTTTGATATTTTTATGGGCTGTGCAAAATCAGTGCAAGTGTGGCGGAAGCGAAGCAGTCCAGAAGATCGAAAGCATTATGGGCGAAGGAAAGAAACTGGCTTTTGAAGAAATTACTCTATTTTACACATTTAGTTGAAGCGGATTCAAAGAGCTCTATGAGTAAGGAAGGAGTATACTATACTGTAGCTAAGGATGGCAATGGGTCGGATTTGGATCGGGTTGAACAATCTCAAATCTATATCCATGTTCATGAAGACAGTCTTTGCCCGCCCATGAAAAAATCCATGGGTGAAAAATTATGTCCATGTCCAAATCCGATGGATATCCATAGGGTCCTCTCGAAACATATAAATAAGACATAACACAATATTAACATAAACTCTTCCATTCTCCACCTCGTGGTAGGCTAGGCTTCACTTATGGTAAATCAACATCCACTAACAACCTAAGATCATTTAGTATTTTTCTAACAGATGAGAATGACAAGTCATTTAAGAAGGAGGTATAAATAAGGGAAGGGGTGTTGGAGTATGTTACAGAGGGGATTGAATGTCAACTAAAAAAAGTTACGATAGGGATTGTGTAATTTCTTATGCATGTTTTAGATAAAAAAGTGTAAAATTGTTGTGGGACATACGACCGTGGGGCAGGGATAGCAGATTTTTCTCCATTAAGTCATACTATCGGGTCGGGTTTGGGTATATCCATACCCTATCCACGAACAATCGGGTCGGGTTTGGGCGCCGCCCATGAACACAAAAGTATATCCAAACCCTATCCACTCGGGTTGGATATCCATGGATATCCATGTCCACGGATAAAATTGCCATCCTTAACTGTAGCTGGATAAGCTAGATGCCTAGATACCAAAACTTTGATAAAGATTGAGGCAGCCCATTTGAGGAAGAACCGGACAGACCCATGTGGAGATGGCATAAACAATGCTTTGACGAACTGATTAACATAGAATCTATGAGTTTTTTCTTCTAATTACTACTAATAACATTATTCAATCTGGTATCCAAGAATTTATTAAGCTCATCCCGCAAGCATATGTACACATCTTGGATTTTATCGTATGTACAGGTGCGTTTATGTACACGCACGAGTGTATTATTTGTGTTTTTATTGTATTGATCCTGGCGGCTGACATGATCAAGTAACCAGTATCCGCCATACACAACAAATTAACAGGGATGCGTCGGTGACGGAAAGCAACCATTAGGTTTGCCACTGTCCTCACTTAGCTCAGCTCCTGAAGAGTGATGTTCCTGGGTCAATCAATCTGCTCTAACCATGTTCTACGTGTGGCCTAATTGGTGGGGGGCGTGCATGAAACTGGATGCAAGAGAGATCAAAATTGACTTGTTTTAAAGGAAACCAAACAAACGGACAAAAAAGAGAGGGGCTAAGGGCTCCTTTGATTCAAAGGGATTCTATAGGCTTTTGGGGGATTGAAATCCTTTGAATTTTTTTCTACATTTGTTCTTTGATTCATAGGATTGAATCCCATAGAAATTTTTTCTACATTTGTCCTTTGATTCATAGGAGTACTACATTTTATAAAAAATCTAACATCCACTCCAACCTCCTTTTATGATTCCTTTGCTTTTTCCTGTGAAATCAAACACTCCTTGCTAATCTTATAGGATTCACGTGGGCATGACACTCCAATCATATACTTTTTCTATTCCTACGTTTTCAAAATCCCGCGAATCAAAGAGGCCCTAAGATTATTCTTGATCTTGAATGAGGTGTAGAGCATATTGCCGGACTTGACAAATCAGACACCTTAAATGCCTGCGGACACGACCGGACGCGTCCGTGGACAATGACCAGTCACGTCTCAAATTTGCTTCTCTACATCTGAGTCTTTCATATTTCATCAAACCATGCAAAAAAAAACCTACGTACTATGACACGCTAGCTACGACTCGTCATCCGAGATGTCCGCGACGTCGGGGTTGGGCGTCGGGTGGAAGGGCGCGTAGGAGGGCTCCGGCTCCTCCTCCTCATCCCCCTCCTCATCTATGTACGCGAGCATCTCGTCGACTTTCGTGGCGTGCTCCGCCTCCATCTCCGGCTGATGACGGTGTCTAGCCTCCGCATCCGACTCCGAGCGGAGGGAATCGAGGATGGCATGCAGATCTGCGTCCCCAACGTCCCTCACATCCTCCTCCAGCTCCTCCTCGTCCTCAACCTACTCCTCCTCTTCCTCCAATTCATCTTCCGGATCCACCGCATCCGGAGGTAGCCCCATGGCGATCCGAGCTTCGCACCTTGCCCGTATCTGCTCAGGAGCTGCAGCCGGTGCTCCGGCGTTAGATATGTGTAGCTGCTTATCCGACGGTGAGGGGGCATAACTACTAGTGGTGCGAGACGGCGAGTGAAAAGTGGTGGCGGCAGCGGACGGGAGGGGGTAAATGTGGACGTGTAGGGTTTTGGTGCCGACGATCGGCTTAAATAGCCGGACTAGGCACTACGCGGCTTGCCAGAGCGGCGCCATCAGTTTGACGGATGAGACGAGCTTCGAACCGTCGGGTTTCAGAGTGTTTTCTGCGCCCCATATGGTCATATCCGCCACATTTTTGGGTTGAATCTGAGGGTGTGCGGTCAGTCCGAACGTTTGAGGCCCGTTTAACAAGCCCGTCTAGGTCGCTTTTTTATGATAGCTCGCCCGATCGTTTGAGGCGTTCGGCTGTAGATGCTTTTAGATGGGGGAGAAGGGCCATTTCATTGCTGAGTGCGTGGCCGAGCTGTGTGAGACATGCGGCAAGCCGGCTCATGCCTCGGGGGAGTGCCCGTTCTTGCGTGACCAGGCTCCGTCGCTGACTGTGTATGGAGTCTACTGTGCTGAGCTTATGTTCTTTGAATCACCGGCTGCGCGAGAGATTACGGATGAGACCCCGAGCTTGACCACCGGGGTTGTGAAAGCTACCCAGGGAGAGGTGACTGAGGCTCAGATCGTGCGGAGGCTTCAGGAGCTGGCTTCGGGGGACTTTCGATGGGAGCTGGTGGTTCTCGAGGATAAGGCTTATAAGGTTGATTTTCCCACGGTGGATGACTTGCAGCGGTTGTTGAGCTTTGGTTTGTGTAGAGTTCCTAGCACATCGTGCATTCTGGAGTTCCACAAGTGGAAGGTGGAGCCTAAGGGAAAGCCGCTTACGCAGGTCTGGTTGCGGTTTGTAGGGGCCCCGTCTAAGCCTTTGTAGGATGTTCGAGGTGTGGCCAGTTTGGGTATGTTGGTTGGGAAGACGGAGAGAGTTGATATGGCTTTTACCCGGGCTCATGGGGTGGCCCGGCTTTTAGTCAGTGTTCTGGATATTGAGTTCGTGCCTGATATGGTCAACTGGACTTATAGGGGAGAGGTGTTCCCACTCGATATTGAGTTTGAGAACACAAATCTGTTTGCTGATGCGGTTAATGGTAATGATGTTGATATGCATGAGGGTGATGGCGGTGCGGGAGCCAATGGGGCACAGACTGATGAGTCCACACGAGAGGGGTCTAACGGATCTCGCCCAGATGCGCAGTTGCCCGGGGATGGGACCGGGGTTGAGCCGGCAGCATCGCCATCGGTGCCTATGACCTCGTTGCGGTTTGGGTCTTTTGAGCCAGCATCAGCGCCTCCCAGACTTTGGAGTGACCGGGTAGACTCTGATGATATGTTTGAGCGCACGCTTCCACTGTTGAAGTTTGAGGGGGCTGGCGGTTCTGTGCCTGGACGCTTGGTGAGGGCCTCATCGGCGAGGACTCTGGATGGAGTTGGGGTGGGGGAGCCGGAGGTCGCTTCTCTTTCCCCTCCTCCTCTTGTGGTCAAGGATCCGGTGCGGATTGCTACCTGTGAGCTGGTGTTGGGGGGAGGGGGGTCGGGGCAGGAGGCCTTGACGTCTCTCCTCCATATCCCGACGCCGGTGACGTCGGTCACGTTGGAGTCGGCCAGCGCCGGGGGAGGGAGCCCGAGGCAGGTGGCCTCGGCTCCTGCTACTCCGGTGGTGGCGGCGACACCTACGCCATCTGCTGCGTTGGGGGGAGGGTTGGGGCAGGAGGCCCTGGCTCATCATTCTTCCCCGGCGGTCTGGAGGACCGCCTCTCCTTCGTTGACAGTTCTTCCGTCTGCACCGGCGGGTGGGGCGGGAGGAGGGCGCGGGCAGGCGGCCCCCGTCATCCCCTCTCCCATCGCACCAGTGGCCGTGGACCCCGGCGTGGGGCACCTGTCTGAGGGGCTTGGGAGCCCGCAGCCGCCTTCTCTGGTAACCTCGGTTGATCCTTTGAGGGACTCAGCGCCAGGTTTTACTAGGGAGGAGGTTGTTGCTTTTGGCGGGATCCCGGACCCCGTCTTGACGGGGAGACGGATGAGTGCTCGCATCCACGAGTTTCCGGAGGTGGATGATATGCAGCAACGGTGCGCTATGAGGGCGACCAAGCTGCAGGAGGCTACATTATCTTCTGGTATGTCCGTTAACATATCTAACTCTTTATTGCATTTTTCTAATGAGGAGATTATAAATAATGCAAACCAATCAGGAGTTTCACTAGGTGCCACGGATAGTGAGATTACTAATTCGGTCAATGATCTGTTAGATTTGGAGGCGAAACGTGTCTTAGAGACTATTCATAATCTTGCAGCGGTTAAACTAATGAATGATGATGAGATTGATGCGTTAGGGGTTAGAGTGCTCGATAATCTGTGTGCAGATCTAGCACCTCCAAATCATGTGTCTGAGGACGATGATGTACCCATAGAGAATGATGCTGGTAGTTTAAGTGAACCCGGTTATGAGGACCGCGTGTCAGAGCCTAGCAAACCAAAACGTAAGTGGGAACGGAAGATCTATCCTGATTCCGTAGTTCGTAGGAGTGCTATGATTCAAATCACTAAAAAATTCCATGATGAAATATGAGAGGAATCTTTTGGAATAGCAGAGGTCTGAAGGACTTGGCTAAAAGAAGGTTCCTTGCTGAGGCAGCTTTAGAGCAGAAATTAGATTTTGTTGCTCTATCGGAGACTGACAGAGAAAACTTTGCGCCCCAGTTTCTTTCCTCTCTTGTGGGTGGTATTGATTTCGATTGGCATTGCCTCCCTCAGCGAGGAAGATCGGGCGATATCTTACTCGGTGTGAGATGCGATTCGCTTGAAGTACGAAGTGTAGTGATGGGTGACTTCGCGGTGAAGTTTTGAGTCAGGTCTAAGATAGATGGGTTTAACTAGGCTTTGGTGGCGGTTTATGGTGCCGCACAGCCCGAGCTCAAACCGGAGTTTCTGGCAGACCTTGTTCGAATCTATGGGTCAGAACAGCTTCCAATTTTAGTTGGAGGTGATTTCAATATCATCAGGAGGAGAGAGGAGAAGAACAATGATAACTTTGACGGCAGATGGTTGTTTATGTTCAATACCATTATTAAAAGCTTGGATCTGAGGGAGATTGAGCTTTTTGGTAGAAAGTTTACCTGGGCTAATGCTCTGCCAAACCCAACTTATGAAAAACTTGATTGAGTTCTTGCGAGCATGGAGTGGGAACAAAAGTTCCCTCTGGTTACGGTGCAAGCTCTCTCCAGGGGAATATCTGATCACACACCCTTGTTCGTGGACTCAGGGGAGCCGAACCACGTGGGTAACAAGAACACCTTTTCTTTCGAGATGTCATGGTTCGAACGCGAGGGGTTCTTGGACTTGATTGCCAGGGAATGGGAGAGAGGTGCAGGAGGCATGACTGCGATCGAGCGTTGGCAGAATAAGATTAGGCATTTGAGAAGTTTCTTACGGGGTTGGGCTAAGCACCTCAGTGGTGTGTATAAGATTGAAAAGGATAGACTCCTTTCTCTTATACAGGCCCTGGACATTAAGGCCGAGTCCACTATTTTACTGCCAGCTGAGCTTCAGGTTAAAACTAAGGCGGAGAAGAGGTTGAAAGAACTGCTCCGCGAAGAAGAATTGAAGTGGGCTTTGTGTGCTAAAGTCCGCAAAGTGGTCCAAGGGGACGCGAATACTCAATTCTTTCATCTGATAGCTAATGGTAAACACAGAAAGAAGCGTATCTTTCAGCTTGAACAAGATGAGGGCACTATTTTAGGACAGGATAACCTAAAAACTTATATTACCGAGTATTATAAGCAGTTATTTGGACCTCCGGAGGATAATTGTGTGTCCCTCGATTAGTCCAGGACTGAGGATGTGCCTCAGCTATCGGCTGCCGATAATGATATTCTGATGGCCCCATTCTCAGAGAAGGAGGTGTTTGATGCTATTGCACAGATGAAAAACAATAATGCTCTCGGACCGGATGGATTCCCGGCCGAGTTCTATAAAAAGTGCTGGCACATTATTAAGGGGGATTTGCTACCTATGTTCCATGATCTGTTCTCTGGACAGCTTCAGTTATTTCACTTGAATTTTGGAACTATCACACTGCTTCCTAAGAAAACAGATGCTGTGCGAATTGAGCAATTCAGGCCGATCTGCCTCCTTAATGTTAGTTTCAAAATTTTCATCAAGGTAGGGACTAATAGGCTCACACAGATTGCGCATTATGTGGTGCAACAGTCCCAAACTGCTTTCATGCCGGACAGAAATATCCTTGAAGGGGTGGTCGTCCTGCATGAAACGCTCCATGAAATCCATTCCAAAAAATTAGATGGAGTAATTTTTAAGGTGGATTTCGAGAAAGCGTATGATAAGGTCAAATGGCCATTCCTCCAACAGTCATTGCGTATGAAAGGTTTTGATGAAGCCTGACGCCGACAAGTTGACTCATTTACGCAAAAAGGTAGTGTGGAAATTAAAGTTAATGATGACATAGGTCATTACTTCCAGACACATAAAGGCCTAAGACAAGGAGATCCGATGTCCCCTATCTTGTTTAACATTATGGTGGATATGTTAGCAATTTTGATAGGAAGGGCTAAGGAAAATGGTCAAGTAGGTGGATTGATACCTCATCTTGTTGATGGAGGTGTTTCCATCCTTCAGTACGCTGATAATACAATTATCTTTATGGAGCATGACTTGGCCAAGGCGAGAAATATGAAGCTTGTGTTATGCCTATTTGAACAATTGACCGGGTTAAAGATTAACTTTCATAAGAGCGAGCTGTTCTGCTTTGGTAGAGCCAAAGACGAACAGGAGGCTTATATGCAATTGTTTGGGTGCGAGTTGGGAGAGTTACCCTTCTCTTACCTGGGTATTCCAATCCACCATCGTAGGCTGACAAATAAAGAGTGGAAGTGCATCGAGGACCGATTTGAGAAGAAAATGAGTTGTTGGAAGGGTAAGCTCATGTCATACGGAGGCCGATTAATCCTGATTAATTCGGTGCTCACGAGTATGCCTATGTTTCTCCTATCGTTCTTTGAGGTCCCAATTGGGATTAGGAAGAGACTGGACTTCTATCGATCGCATTTCTTTTGGCAGGGTGATGAGCTTAAACGAAAATATCGGCTTGCTAAATGGGATATCATCTGTAGACCGAAAGACCAAGGGGGTCTCGGTATTGAGAATCTAGAAGTTAAGAATAGATGCCTTCTTAGCAAGTGGTTGTGGAAGCTCTCAACGGAGAATGATGCCATGTGGGCTCAAATCCTTCGTACTAAGTATCTCCAGACAAAAACTTTGTCCCAGGTTACAGTCAGGCCGACCGATTCACCTTTCTGGAAAGGTCTGATGAAAGTCAAACAATCTTTGTTTAATAGGATGAAGTTTGTTATTGGAAACGGCACTAGTACACGTTTCTGGGAGGATATTTGGCTCGGCGAGACACCTTTGGCCATCCAATATCCGTCTTTGTACCGTATTGTTCAACGACGTGAAGTGTTCGTCGCATCGGTATTTCAATCTATCCCCCTTAATATTCAGTTCCGACGGACGCTAGCGGGCAATCGTTGGAAAGAATGGCTCCGTCTAGTTAGGAGACTGATGGAGGTCCAGCTTTCCCAACAACCCGATGAATTACGCTGAAAATTGACTAAGTCTGGAGTATTCACTGTTAAATCAATGTATATTGATGTTATTAATTCGAACTCCATTCCTACTTCCAAGCATGTTTGGGATGTCAAAGTTCCTTTGAAAATAAAAGTGTTTATGTGGTCTGTCCATAAACAAGTTATTTTAATCAATGACAACTTGATAAAGCGTAATTGGACATGACCTACTAGGTGTAGTTTCTGTGTTCGGGATGAGACAATCAAACACCTTTTTTTCGATTGCCCGTTGGCCAAAGTACTTTAGCAGACGGTCCACATTGCTTTTAATATCAATCCACCGAATTCTGTTAACGCGTTATTTGGGACATGGTTTAATGGGATTGAGCCTGACTTCGCGAGACACATTCGGGTTGGAGTTTGTGCCTTGCTATGGACTATCTGGACTTGCAGAAATGATTTAGTTTTTAACAGAATATCATGTATCCATTTTTTGCAGGTTATATTCCGAACTACGACACTGATCCGTTCGTGGTCGCCACTCACCCTGACGGAGGCCAGAGAGCATTTGGTTACTGGGTTTTTCCGCTGGGAGATGGTAGCTCGGGATATCTTCAACCGGTTTGGATGGCGGTCATGTAATAGGATAGACATGTAGTTTACCTATCTAGTTCTAGCCAGCCGGTTGTGGCGTCTTTTCATAGCTAGTGGGTGTTTCTAGCCTTTTTGGCTCTGTGTGAGCTTTCTTTGCTTCGTTATTACTTGTGGAGACTTTCGAACCATGTTGGCACTACTTTATTTGGTTAATAAGATGGCCGTATGCATCTTTCTGATGCAGAGGCCGGAAAATTCCCCCTTTTCGAAAAAAAAAGATGAGCCCCCCAACCCAGAAATAGTATAGGCGTGAAACAAGAAATGAAAAACGTAAAAATATGAATCACTTCTTTTATTTACAATTGCAATTCGACGTGTGAGTGCGTGTGTGTGTATGCATCCACACATTGTGCCCGTGAACCTTAAAAATAAGCACTCCAAATCATGAGCTGAATTCTGAGAATCGTCGTCGCTGATCATCCGATCTGTCTGGTCGTCACGGCAACATACACACTCGGATCCCTTTCCACGATTCCCGCGGTGGCCGGCCGGCGCACGCAAACTGCCGTCACTAGCCACGGCGCACGGCGCAGGGGAAGCCGCCGCGGCCGTGGGGATCGAGGGCCGAGCATCTCGTCTCCGGGACATACCTTGCGTGGGCCTGCAGGCGTGACAGCACCAGAGAACACTTGGATTTAGAATGGCATCACATCATTCAGACAGACATTCAGAAAGAAGATTCGCCAGATAAAACAACCAAAAGCACCTCAGTCGCCATTGTTCATCTCTGTGCAGTTTTTCTCATGCCACTTTTCCATCAGATTGTTTTTGTCGAGCTCGAGCACCTGTGCCGCGTCCCCGAGTCTCATAAAAAATCACGACAGAGAGGCCACTTTCGATCAGGTTTTACGAGCAAGCGCTTTTGAAGCAGCAACTGGCAAGCAAGCAAGCCGCCGTGCCACGGCAACCGGGAATTCCTTCTGCCAGTCGCCGTGCGCCTAGCTGCCAGTGCCTCTGACATGGCTAAGTTGCTTGCTTGCTTGCAACGGTTACAGACCAAATGATACCTTCCTTGAGAGTGTGAATTTTTGAAGGACGGGCTCCATCCAAGAAAATTCAGATTTAAAAGTTTCAAAACAAATTCCATGGAAACTTATATGTTTTTCACACAAATGTGTAAAAGATCTTTTGGAAATACTGTGATTTGTATGCTGTACAAAAAAAACGTCTCAACAAAAAAATTGCCGGCCCATTTTGGAAAATACATATTTATCTTTCTTTTTATGCCATGTGTTAAAGTATAATATTAGGAACCCCGCAGAAAAAAGTATAACATTAGGAAATTTTGCACATACATATACATGTGTATGTATGTTCATAAAAAAATCGATTTTTTTGCCGTGTAGAAAATCATATTTTTAAACCAAGCTCCATGGAGCTCGGCCTCCATCGGTCATTTGCGCCTTCCTTGCCCTCTTTCCCTCCAAAATTCTCCTCTGCCCTTCTCATCTCCCCCTTCTCCCAATTGCCTCTACGCCTGCTGGTGCTGCGCCGTGGCTGAGTTGATTGCCCCGGTTACTTAACCCCTCCTCCACTCTGCAGTGTGGCATCGGGTCGAGCCATTGTTGATTGCTTCCAAGCTTGTAGCTAGTAGATTTCCCATTGCTGATCTCATGAGCAATAAACCGATGGAGAAGGGCGGCGAACGGCCACCGAGCCGTGGCCGCCTGGGGTTGCGGACGGTTTGTCACTACAAATCAGATGATACCCTAGACCTTGCGTTGCATGTTTATGGGCTGTTTTTTTTTTCTTTGGGGCAGTCTCCTGACGATGTTTTTACCGGTGCCTTTTTTGTTTATTAGGATTTGTTTCTCGTTATTTCCATTTCCTTATTATTTTTTACTCGTGTTTCTGGCTCGATTCCGTTATGAAGAAATACAATACACTCACTCGAAAACTATTGTGCAGTTCTTTCAAAATCCGAATGTCCAAGACATTCCGTGAGAAAGAACCGCACTACATTTACTTAATAAAATGCATCACACACTCTTCGTACAAGGTTGAAGTTTTTCTTAAAAACGCAACACACTTAAGACAAATGTGACGTGGGCTGTCGCCCAAAAATGAACCAAACATTAGTGTGAGAGTGCAGTACATAATAATGAAAAAGTGAAGTTCATGAAGGCATGCATAAGAGATTGCCCTAAAATGCAGCAAAACTTATGTAGATGTAGGAGATAAAAAGGCATCAGGGCGTATGCATAAATAAATAAAAAGTTTGAAGATTTCATCAGCGAAACGATGATGACAACTGATTTTGATTTGGATGGTGCGTTGAGAGCAGCAAATCATGAAAGTTTGAAAACCGACTTCTATTTTTTTTTAGCAAAATAGGGGTTGTGCCCCTCGTTCTATTTCAGAAATGAAACCATATATGTTACAGTGTTATGATAATGCAGGTTTTTTTTGTCCTATGGCAGTAGCTCTTGTGAAGGGTTTATAACAGGGAAACCTATTTTGGTTACACTCAGAGAAGGATCTAGAGGGAATCGGTTCAAAATCGATTTTAAAAGGTCAAGTCATCTAGTGTGAGAGTGGGTTAGGAGTTTGGACAGGACAGCTAAAGCCAGAGATATTACTCCTCCGTTTCGAAATACTTGTGATGGTTTTTTTAGGGAATACTTGTCGTGGTTTTAGTTCAATATAGAAACATGAAAAACAAGCACTCCAAATCATGAAGTGAATTATCGTCATCGCTGATCATTGGATCTGTCTGAACGTAACAGTGGCAGACACCGTTCGTTCCCGCGGTGGCCGCGGTGCACGGCGGTGGGAATCCGCGGTCGTGGGGATGGAAGGAAGACCGAGCATCTCATCTCCGGGCCATACCTTGCGTGGGCCTGCAGCCGCAGGCATCGTCCTCCTCTTCACAGCGAGCACCGGAGATCCTGAACACGAGCGCTCCCATTTAAAATGGCATCACATCACTCAGACGTTCAGAAAGAAGGCTCGCCGGAGAAAACAAACCAAAAGAAAGCCCAGCTCCCCGTGCCCAATTTTCCCCACGGTGCTTTCCATCAGATTGTTTTTTGTCGAGCTCGAGCACCTGTGCCGCCCCAGAAAACCCCACGACAGAGACCACTTTCGAGCAGGTTTTGCATGCGCTTTTGAGCATCGTCCTTGGAGGTGGCAAGTAGCCACCGGCAAGCAAAGCTCTGGTGCCACGGCAACCGGAAATTCCCTCTGCCAGTCGCCCTGCGCCTAGCTTCCATGGCTAAGTTGCTTGCTCGCAACGGCTACAGTACAGGAGAAACGATACCTTCCTTGCCCCCTTTCCCTCCAAAATTCTCCCCCCGTCCTCCTCCTCTTCTCCCGAGCGCCTCTGTCCGTGCCTGCCGGTGCTGCGCCGTGGCCACGTTGCTTGCCCCGGTTACTTAACCCCCCGCCCGCCCCCACTCTGCAGTGCCACGTCGCGCTGAGCCATTGGCCATTGCTGCTGATCGCTTCCAGCTCCCAGGCCTGTAGCTAGCTGCTAGCTGGTGGTTCGCCCGTTGCCGGCCCCATGAGCAAGAGGCCGGTGGAGGCGGGCGGCGAGCGGCCGCCGAGCCGTGGCCGCGCCGCGCCGCGCTCGGCTCGACACCACGGCGCGGGCGCGCAGAGGGAGGCGGAGGCGGCGGCGGCCGCGGCGGCGGTGGCGGCCGCGCTGCGCGACGATGCTGCCGTGAGCAGCAGGGCGGCGATGGCGGCTCGCCCCAGGCGTGGGCCCAACGAGTTCGTCTCCTACCGCCAGCCCGGCGCGAGCGACGCGTCCATGCATCACCATCCTGGCGACGAGCGCTTCCCCGGCGGGCCGAGCCACGGCGAAATCCAGGAGGTCGACGAGCCCGAGGCGCCGGCGCAGCCGCCCGGCGGCGGGCGCGGGCCCTACTACATGGCGCCGTGGCAGAGGCGGGGCCGGCCGCCGCCACAGCCGCTGCCGCCGGTGGCGGTCGACGAGCCGCGGTACCGGTACGAGCGCGTCCCGGGAGAGCAGAGGATGAGGATCCCGGGGCCGGTCCAGGCGCCGCGGATGGGCGCGCGCCCGACCGGCAACGGCGGCTACCGGACCAACACCACGAGGGTCGAGCGCGTCACCACGATCAAGCAAGACGACGACGGCGGCGGGCCTTACCAGGCGGGCGCGCCGGTGCCGGGCAACGGGAGCCCGCAGCAGCAGCAGCAGCAGCATGATCACCAGGGGTCGACGTCGCAGGCGCCGGCAGGACGTCCCCGCTGGACGCCGGGGAGGAGGACTCCGGCAGGCTCCCCGGGCTTCCTCTCGCCGGACCACGGCAGGAAGAAGCGCAGGCAGCTGCCGGCCTTCTGCTTCACCCTCTGCTGCATCCTGTTCTGGCTGGCGGTGGTGGTGGTCGGCGTGGCCGTGCTCACCGTGTACCTCTACTACCGCCCGCAGCCGCCGAAGCTCCGGGTGACCGACGCGTCCCTGAACGCCGGGTACGTGGACGAGCTGACCGTCCCCGGCGGCCCGGCCCGCGGCCTCGCGCTCAACGCGGACCTCACCGTGCTGGCCGCCATCACGAGCCCCAACGCCAAGGTGAAGATGGTCCTCTGGTACATGCAGCTGGACCTGTACTTCGAGGGCCACAGGATCGGCACTTCGACGGTGCTGCCGGCGCCGCTGTTCGAGGACCCCCGCACCTACGCGCTCCGGACCGTGGACTTCGTCGTCAGCGAGGCGCCGCTGTCGCGGGAGGACGCCATTGCGTGGCGGAACGGGACGGTGGCGGGCGGGCCCGTGAAACTCAAGCTCGTCGGGAAGTTCCACACGCAGCTCAACTTCGGGCGGTGGCTGCCGTACAGGTACTGGGTGTACCCGCGCTGCACCCTCTGGATGGACCCGCCGCCCACCGGCAAGCTGGTGCGGGCACGCTGCTGACCTCATATCGACATATCGCCACACTGCATTTTCATCTAGCTGTTTTTTTTAACTTTATTACTGAAGAAATTCCGGGTTTCTTTCGTCTGTCTGATGAAATTATATGATACATAACGGCAGGAGGATGCCTGGTAGTATAGGTCATTGGAGAAACTAATTCAGAAATTGTTCACGTAGAGACTATGTCTAGAAGTATTGTCGAATCACGAATGTAGTATGTGTTATGTGGGGCTGAAGGATATAAACGTTAGAGCCCAAGGATTCCTGTTTTCTCGACAAGTTTAATATCCGTGAACAAAAAGCAGACTAATATCTACTCCTTCTGTTCCGAATTATTTGTCGAAGGTATGAATATATTTAGATGTATTTTAGTTTTAGATACATCCATTTCCATGACGAGTAATTTGGAACGGAGGGAGTATGATTTTGCTTAAATGTCAGTCAGCTGAGATCATGCGGGAGGGTACGTTTTGTTCCGCTGGCCAGCTCGCCGGAGTTCTTGAAACAGAAAAATCTAAAATAAACCTTAAATTCATACTCAAAGTCCAATCAAACCCCAACCTCAAAATCCATGAAACTAGCACCCCGTACTCTCTATTTCTGACAATTCCGCGGGGTCACACATTACTTTCACTTACTCGCGGGTCCATGTGTCATATTGATCTTGCTAGTTAAGGGCATTTCCAACACCGACCTGTAAATTCTCTTAGGCATCCCAGCATGGCATTTCTTCAACTGAGAAACGTGAAAGACATCGTGAACTCCTGACAATCCTTCAAATGATTCCAGCTTGTATGCAACTTCTCCTCTACGTTCAAGAATTTTGTATGGGCCTATAAATCTGGGTGCTAACTTTCTTTAACACCAAACCTCTTGCTTCCTCGAAGTGGAGACACACGGAGATATGCTCGGTCTCCCACTTCGTACGTTACCTCCTTGCGTTTACTATCGGCATAACTCTTCTGTCTAGACTAAGCTATCTTGAGTCTGTCATGGGTCAACTTGCCTTCTCTTCGGAATCTCTGATAAGATCGGGACCAAAAAGTTTTCGGTCTCCAACACAATCCCACATCAACGATGTTCCGCACCTCCTTTCGTATAGAGCCTCGAAAGGGGCCATCTTCAAACTAGTCTGATAACTGTTGTTGCAGGAGAACTCTGCATAGGGTAAAATACCATCCCAGCTAGCTCCATAGTCTAGTACACAAGCTCTCAACATGTCCTCTAGAATCTCACTGACTCTTCGGTCTATCTATCTGTCTGTGGATGAAAAGTTGTACTTAACTCCAGCCGTGTACCCAAAGTTTCGTGTAACTGATTTCAAAACTTTGAGGTAAATTGTGTTCCTCTATCTGATACGATACTCCTTGGAACTCAATGCAGACATACGATCCTGGTCATGTATATCTTGGCTAACTTAGCACTTGTATATGTGGTCTTCACAGGAATGAAGTGAGCTACCTTGGTCAAACGATCAACCACTACCCAGATAGAATCATAACCTGAACGAGTCCTGGGTAATCATGTGATAAAACCCATCCCAAGTTTTTCCCATTTCCACTCGGATATTGGTAAAGGCTGAAGTAACCATGCTGGCTTCTGATGTTCCGCCTTTATCCCTAAAAAACATCGCATACTGCTACATACTCGGCAATATCCTTCTTCATACCTGTTCACCAGAAACTTTCCTTCAAGTCCAGATACATCTTGATGTTGTTTGTGTGTATCGAGTACGGTGAATCATGGGCGTCCTGAAGTATTAACTTCCTGAGCTCTGGGGCATTGGGCACATAGATGCGATCCTCAAACCACATAGTTCCGTGTCCATACTCACGAAAATCTTTAGCTTTTCCTTTACTCATCCTTTCCTTTATCTTAGCAATTTCCTTGCCCGTCTTCTGGGCTTCTCTGATTCTTTCGGTCAATGAGGATTGAATCTCCAGTGTAGCAACATATCCTCTTGGAACTATCTCCAACCGGAGATCTCTGAGGTCGTCGGCTAACTCCTGGGGTAATCATCCTTCTATAAGGGTGTCCACAAAACTCTTGTGGCTCAAAGCATCTCCTACAACATTAGCCTTTCTTGGATGATAATGCAATCTCATGTCATAGTCCTTGATCAATTCTAGCCATCTCCTCTGTTTGAGGTTCAATTCCTTCTGCGTGAAAATATACTTCAAGCTCTTATGATCCGTGTAAACATCATAACTATTTTCGATTAGGAAATGTCTCCAGGTCTTGAGTGCATGCACTACGGCTACTAACTCCAAATCATGTGTGGCATAATTCAACTCATGAGGTCGTAGCTGCCTGGATGCATAGGCTACAACTTTTCCTTGTTGCATGAGCACTCCTCCAAGTCCTTGACGAGAAGCGTCACAATAAACCTGAAAATCCTTACGGATGTTCGGCAAAATCAGCACTGGAGTTGTAACCAAATGTTTCTTCAACTCCTGGAAACCGACTTCACATTCCTCAGTCCAAGTATACCTGGTCTCTTTCTTCAACAACTCCGTCATAGGCTTTGCAATCTTAGAGAATTTCTCGATAAACCTTCGATAATATCCTGCAAGTCTGAGAAAACAACGGATCCCCTTGACTGAGGTGGGTGCTTTCCATTTTGTGATGACTTCAACCTTGGAAGGATCCACTATTATTCCTTCTCCAGAAATAATATGTCCGAGAAATCTGACTTCCTTCAACCAAAAATCATATTTTCTAAACTTGGCGTATAACTGATGTTCTCAGAGCTTCTCCAGAACTAGACACAAGTGTTCCTTGTGTTCTTCCTCGCTCTTGGAGAATATCAATATGTCATTGATGAACATCACGACAAACTTGTCCCGATATTCCATAAATACCTTGTTCATCATTCTCATAAAATATGTAGGAGCATTAGTCAATCCAAATAACATGACAATCATATAAACCATACCTTATGGTGAAAGTTGTTTTGGGTATATCCTGTTCATGAATCTTCAACTGATGATACCCTGATCGAAGATCGATCTTGGAGTATACTCGGTCTCCAACTAGTTGATCAAACAAATCATTGATCACATGCAGAGGATATTTGTTCTTGATAGTCACCTCGTTCAATGCACAATAATCTACAACCATCCTCAAGGTTTTGTCCTTATTCTCTACCAAAAGAACTGGGGCTCCCCAAGGTGATGAGCTTGGGCAAATATATTCTTTCTCCAACAACTCCTTGATCTGCTTCTTGGTTTCCTTCAAATCATTAGGGGGGCATCCGACATGCTCTCTTGGATATTGGCACTATGCCGGGCAATAATTCAATCAGGAACTCAATTTCTCTGTCTAGTGGCATGCCCGGTAATTCCTTCGAAAATACATCGGGGAAGTCTTGTACAACTGACACTTCCTCCTGAACAACTCCCGTGAGGGAATTTACCAGATTATTCTTTGGTGTGTGCCTGGATACATACTTAATCCTCTTCTGCTCCGGGGTGGTGAGTAAAATCGTCTTGCGGGCACAATCAATGTTCCCTTCATACTTCGTCAACCAATCTATGCCTAGGATTACGTCCAATCCCTGTACTTAAATTCTACAGGAAACTCATGATTTCCGATGTTGAGGTTCGAGTGACAACCTAATCCTGTCGTCATCTCACCTCCCGGGGAACTGACCTGAAAAGGGCTCTTAAGGGTTATAGTGGGCAAACCATACTTTTCCACAACTATCCTTGATATGAATGCATGCAATGCACCAGAATCAAAAAGTACAAATACTGGACGTGAATTTAACAAGAATTTACCAACCATAGTCTCTGGGTGATCGTAAACCTCCTCCACATCAATGTGGTTCACGTGAGCATGAGGAAAATAATTGGGATTTTTGGTTGCAGAGCTTCCATTGCCATTGCCATTTCCATTTCCCTACTTGGACTCCGGAAAATCGGTGGCATGATGTCCCGTCTTCTTTCACTTGAAACAGGTAATATGACTCAGATCCTTCTGAGCCGGGACGGGACACTGCTGACTGCCATTGCCTCCATTGCCATTCTTGGAGATGCTGTGGTTGTGACGATTGCTCCCATTTCCTCCATGAGTATGTCCTCCATGGGTGTGGTGAGTGTATCTTCTTGATCCGGTGTTTCCCAAGTATGGGGTGTAGCGGGGCTTCTGCTGAGCTCCAGAGTTGTACTTGCCATGTGCATACTTCCTTTTGCGGTTATCTATCTGCTGCTGCTTGCCTTCAAGAATGATGGCCTTGTCTACCAGCTCCTGCAAGTTGTTGAAGGTAGCCACCATCAGTTGCATTCCCAGTTCATCATTGAGTCCTTCCAGAAAATTCTCCTTCTTTGCGGCATTTGTGGCTACATCATCTGGGGCATAGCGAACTAACTGACTGAACTCGTCCACGTACTGTGCCACAGTACGATTCCCCTTGCGTAAGTTGCAGAACTCACACTTCTTCAAACTCATGGCACCAGCTGAGACATGAGCGGTGCGGAAGGCATGCTGAAATTGATCCCATGTGACTGTTGCAATGGGATAAGTGGTGGTGTAGTTTTCCCACCAAGAGGCTGCGGGTCCATCAAGCTGATATGCGGCAAAGCGCACCTTCTCCACATCCGTGCATCCATCAGTTACTAGCTCCCATCCGATCTTGCGGAGCCAATCATCAGCAACAATCGGCTCAGTGCTGCTAGAGAACACCGGCGGGTTCAACCTTAAGAAATGGGCCAGATTGTTGATAGGGGGTGGTGGCGGTGGATTGTTATTGTTGTTGTCTTAGTTCTGGATCAACATGTGCATCAGTGCATTCTGTTGCTGAATGAGCTGTGTGAGCTTCGGTGGAAAGTTGAATCCGGGGTCACGTCTTGGAGGCATATGGTGTTTTAGAGTGGATGAGAATTAGAATAGAACAAGGGTCTAAAGAGAAAATAACACTACCCATATGCATGCAACAATCATTAACACACCAATCGTTCATTTATTCAACTCAATCATAGTTCAAGCTCGGGATACAAGTCTTACGACAAATAGAAAACATCGTCCTAACCGATCAACGAGAAAATAACAATAACATGGCGGTCATAACTAAGTGTCCTCCTCAGATATCCATGTTGTAGCCTCCCGTGGTGCATCCTCCAGCGGTGCGTCTTTCGGTGGTGCATCCTCCAGTGGTGCTCTCCTCGTAGTCCTCATCATTGCTCACGAGGGGTCCACTGTCACCATTTGGATAAAGGTCTTCTCCTAGGTCCATCTTCTCTTCCACTATGGAAATATAAGTCTTCAAGTTCTGGATCCTCTCCAGAAGATCCTTGACTTCCTCTTCATACTCATCATGGTCCTCGCGTGCTTTATTCTCCGATTGCAGTTCACGGAACAGCAGCTTCATGACCATCTTCATGCTTTTGCGCGTCTGAACTTCCAGAGTTCTAATGTGAGCCTCCAAGTCTTGGACAAATGAGAGGATGGATTCATCATTCACGATGCACATGATCTCTCCATCTGCAGTTCTGTAGGAGATCATGGTGAGGTCTGATCCGATGAGCTCGGCCCTGTACTCCTCCCGGATGTTTCCAAGTGCACAATGAATAGCCATGTTCCTCCCGAGGATCCAAGTGGGGTAAGTAAACTGGAAGTTAATGGGCACCGAGAAGCTTCTGAAGGTCCTCCCTGGTATGTGCACCACAGTCCTACAACGAGTGGCTGTTAGAGGTGCCAAGATAGGGGTCTCGATGATAGAAGGCAGAGCAATCTTCAACTCCCTGGTGATCTGAACCAGCTGCGTATCAAAGGGAATTGTCTCATCCAGCTGGAAAAACTCCGGCAAAAAGACTAGGGTAAACTCGGCGGATATCTAAAAGGTTGAAATCAGAGAGAAGTCAGAAATGAACATGAGAGAAATACAGAAAATAAAACATAACAATAAGGTAATTTCTTCCTATCACTACTAGAATCAGGATCTTTGCCGTTAGCCAGTTCTTTGCCGTCTGCTAGCTGACGGCAAAGGAGGTCTTTGCCATCAGCATACAGAAAGCTGACGGCAAAGAAAGAGCAGCCGGCAAAGATCTTGTTTGCCGTCAGCCAGCTCTTTGCCGTCCGCTAGCAGACGGCATAGAAGCTTTGCCATCTGCTAGCGGACGGCAAAGAGAGAGGGTGGCCCACTAGTGAGAACCACCTAACGACCACTTTCTTTGCCGTCTGCTAGCAGACGACAAAGCTTCTTTGCCGTCTGCTAGCAGACGACAAAGCTTCTTTGCCGTCTGCTAGCTGACGGCAAAGAGAATAGCCAACCTAACGGCCGTTTCCCCCCGAACCCACCCTACTAGGTACGCTCTTTGCCATCTGCTAGAAGGCGACAAAGAAATTAAACCTAACTAAAAACGGTCGGCCCCACGCCCCACCCTCTCTTTCCCCTCTCTCTCTCCCTCACCTCACCCACGCCGCCCCCATGCCCCACGTCCCCGCCCGCCGCCCCCGACCACCACTGCCCCCGACGCTGAAGGAAATATGTCCTAGAGGCAATAATAAAGTTATTATTTATTTCCTTATTTCATGATAAATGTTTATTATTCATGCTATAATTGTATTAACCGGAAACATAATACATGTGTGAATACATAGACAGATAGAGTGTCACTAGTATGCCTCTACTTGACTAGCTCGTTGATCAAAGATGGTTAAGTTTCCTAACCATATACATGAGTTGTCATTTGATTAACGGGATCACATCATTAGGAGAATGATGTGATTGACTTGACCCATTCCGTTAGCTTAGCACTTGATCGTTTAGTTTGTTGCTATTGCTTTCTTCATGACTTATACATGTTCCTATGACTATGAGATTATGCAACTCCCGTTTACCGGAGGAACACTTTGTGTGCCGCCAAACGTCACAACGTAACTGGGTGATTATAAAGGTGCTCTACAGGTGTCTCCAAAGGTACTTGTTGGGTTGGCGTATTTCGAGATTAGGATTTGTCACTCTGATTGTCGGAGAGGTATCTCTAGGCCCACTCGGTAATGCACATCACTATAAGCCTTGCAAGCATTGCAAATAATGAGTTAGTTGCGGGATGATGTATTACGGAACGAGTAAAGAGACTTGCCGGTAACGAGATTGAACTAGGTATTGAGATACCGACGATCGATTCTCGGGCAAGTAACATACCGATGACAAAGGGAACAACGTATGTTGTTATGCGGTCTGACCGATAAAGATCTTCGTAGAATATGTAGGAGCCAATATGGGCATCCAGGTCCCGCTATTGGTTATTGACCAGAGAGGTGTCTCGGTCATGTCTACATAGTTCTCGAACCCGTAGGGTCCGCACGCTTAACGTTCGTTGACGATATAGTACTATATGATTTATGTATGTTGATGACCGAATGTTGTTCGGAGTCCGAGATGAGATCACGGACATGACGAGGAACTCCGGAATGGTCCGGAGATAAAGTTTGATATGGGATAGTAGTGTTTGATCTCTGGAAGGGTTCTGGAATTCACCGGAAGGGGTTCCGGATGTTTCCCGAAATGTTTGGGCACGAGAACACTTTATCTGGGCCAAAGGGGAAAGCCCACGAGGCTTTTGGAAAGTGCAAAAGGAAGTTTTGCGGAGACCAGAGGCTAGACGCCAGGAACCCTGGCGTCTAGGGGGTAGACGCCGGGAACCCTGCGTCTAGCCCTGGAGTCCGAGAAGGACTCTTGCCTTTCGGGTGAAACCGACTTTGAGGAGGCTTTTACTCCAAGTTTCGACCCCAGGGCTCAACATATAAATAGAGGGGTAGGGCTAGCACCAAAGACACATCAAGAAACACCAAGCCGTGTGCCGGCAACCCCGTCCCCTCTAGTTTATCCTCCGTCATAGTTTTCGTAGTGCTTAGGCGAAGCCCTACGGAGATTGTTCTTCACCAACACCGTCACCACGCCGTCGTGCTGCTGGAACTCATCTACTACTTCGCCCCTCTTGCTGGATCGAGAAGGCGAGGACGTCACCAAGCCGAACGTGTGCAGAACTTGGAGGTGCCGTGCTTTCGGTACTTGGATCGGTCGGACGTGAAGACGTACGACTACATCAACCGCGTTGATATAACGCTTCCGCGAATGGTCTACGAGGGTACATAGACAACACTCTCCCCTCTCGTTGCTATGCATCACCATGATCTTGCGTGTGCGTAGGAATTTTTTTGAAATTACTACGTTCCCCAACAGTGGTATCAGAGCCTAGGTTTTATGCGTTGATGTTGTGCACGAGTAGAACACAAGTGAGTTGTGGGCGATATAAGTCATACTGCTTACCAGCATGTCATACTTTGGTTCGACGGTATTGTTGGATGAAGCGGCCCGGACCGACATTACGCGTACGCTTACGCGAGACTGGTTCTACCGACGTGCTTTGCACACAGGTGGCTGGCGGGTGTCAGTTTCTCCAACTTTAGTTGAACCAAGTGTGGCTACGCCCGGTCCTTTCGAAGGTTAAAACAACACCAACTTGACAAACTATCATTGTGGTTTTGATGCATAGGTAAGAACGGTTCTTGCTTAAGCCCGTAGCAGCCACGTAAAACTTGCAACAACAAAGTAGAGGACGTCTAACTTGTTTTTGCAGGGCATGTTGTGATGTGATATGGTCAAGACATGATGCTAAATTTTATTGTATGAGATGATCATGTTTTGTAACCGAGTTATCGGCAACTGGCAGGAGCCATATGGTTGTCGCTTTATTGTATGCAATGCAATTGCGCTGTAATGCTTTACTTTATCACTAAGCGGTAGCGATAGTCGTGGAAGCATAAGATTGGCGAGACGACAACGATGCTATGATGGTGATCAAGGTGTCGCGCCGGTGACGATGGTGATCATGACGGTGCTTCGGAGTGGGAGTTCTTAAGTAATATGATTAATTGAACTTAAATTTATCATGAACTTAGTACCTGATAGTATTTTGCTTGTCTATGTTGATTGTAGATAGATGGCCCGTGCTGTTGTTCCGTTGAATTTTAATGCGTTCCTTGAGAAAGCAAAGTTGAAAGATGATGGTAGCAATTACATGGACTGGGTCCGCAACTTGAGGATTATCCTAAGTGCTGCACAGAAGAATTACGTCCTGGAAGCACCGCTAAGTGCCAAGCCTGCTGCAGGAGCAACACCAGATGTTATGAACGTCTGGCAGAGCAAAGCTAATGACTACTCGATAGTTCAGTGTGCCATGCTTTACGGCTTAGAACCGAGTCTTCAACGACGTTTTGAACGTCATGGAGCATATGAGATGTTTCAGGAGTTGAAGTTAATATTTCAAGCAAATGCCCGGATTGAGAGATATGAAGTCTCCAATAAGTTCTATAGCTGCAAGATGGAGGAGAATAGTTCTGTCAGTGAACATATACTCAAAATGTCTGGGTATCATAATCACTTGACTCAACTGGGAGTTAATCTTCCTGTTGATAGTGTCATTGACAGAGTTCTTCAATCACTGCCACCAAGCTACAAGAGCTTCGTGATGAACTATAACATGCAAGGGATGGATAAGACGATTCCCAAGCTCTTTGCAATGCTAAAGGCTGCGGAGGTAGAAATCAAGAAGGAGCATCAAGTGTTGATGGTCAATAAGACCGCCAGTTTCAAGAAAAAGGGCAAAGGGAAGAAGAAGGGGAACTTCAAGAAGAACAACAAACAAGTTGCTGCTCAGGAGAAGAAACCCAAATCTGGACCTAAGCCTGAAACTGAGTGCTTCTACTGCAAGCAGACTGGACACTGGAAGCGGAACTGCACCAAGTATTTGGCAGATAAGAAGGATGGCAAGGTGAACAAAGGTATATGTGATATACATGTTATTGATGTGTACCTTACTAGAGCTCGCAGTAGCACCTGGGTATTTGATACTGGTTCTGTTGCTAATATTTGCAACTCGAAACAGGGACTACGGATTAAGCGAACACTGGCAAAGGACGAGGTGACGATGCGCGTGGGAAATGGTTCCAAAGTCGATGTGATCGCGGTCGGCACGCTACCTCTACATCTACCTCCGGGATTAGTTTTAGACCTAAATAATTGTTATTTGGTGCCACCGTTGAGCATGAACATTATATCTGGATCTTGTTTGATGCGAAACGGCTATTCATTTAAATCATAGAATAATGGTTGTTCTATTTATATGAGTAATATCTTTTATGGTCATGCACCCTTGAAGAGTGGTCTATTTTTTATGAATCTCGATAGTAGTGATACACATATTCATAATGTTGAAACCAAAATATGCAGAGTTGATAATGATAGTGCAACTTATTTGTGGCACTGCCGTTTAGGTCATATCGGTGTAAAGCGCATGAAGAAACTCCATACTGATGGACTTTTGGAACACTTGATTATGAATCACTTGGTACTTGCGAACCGTGCCTCATGGGCAAGATGACCAAAACGCCGCTCTCCGGTTCTATGGAGAGAGCAACGGATTTGTTGGAAATCATACATACAGATGTATGTGGTCCGATGAATGTTGAGGCTCGTGGCGGATATCGTTATTTTCTCACCTTCACAGATGATTTAAGCAGATATGGGTATATCTACTTAATGAAACATAAATCTGAAACATTTGAAAAGTTCAAAGAATTTCAGAGTGAAGTTGAAAATCATCGTAACAAGAAAATAAAATTTCTATGATCTGATCGTGGAGGAGAATATTTGAGTTACGAGTTTGGTCTACATTTCAAACAAAGCGGAATAGTTTCGCAACTCACGCCACCCGGAACTCCACAGCGTAATGGTGTGTCCGAACGTCGTAATCGTACCTTACTAGATATGGTGCGACCTATGATGTCTCTTACTGATTTAACGCTATCGTTTTAGGGTTATGCTTTAGAGACGGCCGCATTCACGTTAAATAGGGCACCATCGAAATCCGTTGAGACGACGCCTTATGAACTGTGGTTTGGCAAGAAACCAAAGTTGTCGTTTCTTAAAGTTTGGGGCTGCGATGCTTATGTGAAAAAGCTTCAACCTGATAAGCTCGAACCCAAATCGGAGAAATGTGTCTTCATAGGATACCCAAAGGAGAGTGTTGGGTACACCTTCTATCACAAATCCGAAGGCAAGGCATTCGTTGCCAAGAATGGATCCTTTCTAGAGAAGGAGTTTCTCTCGAAAGAAGTGAGTGGGAGGAAAGTAGAACTTGATGAGGTAACTGTACCTGCTCCCTTATTGGAAAGTAGTTCATCACAGAAACCGGTTTCTGTGACACCTACACCAATTAGTGAGGAAGTTAATGATGATGATCATGGAACTTCAGATCAAGTTATTACTGAACCTCATAGATCAACCAGAGTAAGATCCGCACCAGAGTGGTACGGTAATCCTGTTCTGGAAGTCATGCTACTAGATCATGATGAACCTACGAACTATGAAGAAGCGATGGTGAGCCCAGATTCCGCAAAATGGCTAGAAGCCATGAAATCTGAGATGGGATCCATGTATGAGAACAAAGTGTGGACTTTGGTTGACTTGCTCGTTGATCGGCAAGCAATTGAGAATAAATGGATCTTCAAGAAGAAGACCGACGCTGACGGTAATGTTAATGTCTACAAAGCTCGACTTGTTGCAAAAGGTTTTCGACAAGTTCAAGGGATTGACTACGATGAGACTATCTCACCCGTAGCGATGCTTAAGTCTGTCTGAATCATGTTAGCGATTGCCGCATTTCATGATTATGTAATTTGGCAGATGGATGTCAAAACTGCATTCCTGAATGGATTTCTGGAAGAAGAGTTGTATATGAAGCAACCGGAAGGTTTTGTCGATCCAAAGGGAGCTAACAAAGTGTGCAAGTTCCAGCGATCCATTTATGGACTGGTGCAAGCCTCTCGGAGTTGGAATAAATGCTTTGATAGTGTGATCAAAGCATTTGGTTTTGTACAGACTTTTGGAGAAGCCTGTATTTACAAGAAAGTGAGTGGGAGCTCTGTAGCATTTCTGATATTATATGTGGATGACATATTACTAATTGGAAATGATATAGAATTTCTGGATAGCATAAAGGGATCTTGAACAAAAGTTTTTCTACGAAAGACCTCGGGTGAATCTGCTTACATATTGGGCATCAAGATCTATAGAGATAGATCAAGACGCTTAATTGGACTTTCACAAAGCACATACCTTGACAAAGTTTTGAAAAGGTTCAAAATGGATCAAGCAAAGAAAGGGTTCTTGCCTATGTTACAAGGTGTGAAGTTGAGTAAGACTCAATGCCCGACCACTGCAGAAGATAGAGAGAAGATGAAAGATGTTCCCTATGCTTCATCCATAGGCTCTATCATGTATGCAATGCTGTGCACCAGACCTGATGTGTGCCTTGCTATAAGTCTAGCAGGGAGGTACTAAAGTAATCCAGGAGTGGATCACTGGACAGCGGTCAAGAACATCCTGAAATACCTAAAATGGACTAAGGATATGTTTCTCGTTTATGGAGGTGACAAAGAGCTCATCGTAAATGGTTACGTTGACGCAAGCTTTGACACTGATCTGGACGATTCTAAATCGCAAACCGGATACGTGTTTATTTTAAACGATGGAGCTGTCAGTTGGTGCAGTTCTAAACAAAGCGTCGTGGCGGGATCTACGTGTGAAGCGGAGTACATAGCTGCTTCGGAAGCAGCAAATGAAGGAGTCTGGATGAAGGAGTTCATATCCGATCTAGGTGTCATACCTAGTGCATCGGGTCCAATGAAAATCTTTTGTGACAATACTGGTGCAATTGCCTTGGCAAAGGAATCCATATTTCACAAGAGAGCCAAGCACATCAAGAGACGCTTCAATTCCATCCGGGATTTAGTCCAGGTGGGAGACATAGAAATTTGCAAGATACATACGGATCTGAATGTTGCAGACCCGTTGACTAAGCCTCTTCAACGAGCAAAACATGATCAACACCAAGGCTCCATGGGTGTTAGAATCATTACTGTGTAATCTAGATTATTGACTCTAGTGCAAGTGGGAGGCTGAAGGAAATATGCCCTAGAGGCAATAATAAAGTTATTATTTATTTCCTTATTTCATGATAAATGTTTATTATTCATGCTAGAATTGTATTAACCGGAAACATAATACATGTGTGAATACATAGACAAACAGAGTGTCACTAGTATGCCTCTACTTGACTAGCTCGTTGATCAAAGATGGTTAAGTTTCCTAACCATATACGTGAGTTATCATTTGATTAACAGGATCACATCATTAGGAGAATGATGTGATTGACTTGACCCATTCCGTTAGCTTAGCACTTGATCGTTTAGTTTGTTGCTATTGCTTTATTCATGACTTATACATGTTCCTATGACTATGAGATTATGCAACTCCCATTTACTGGAGGAACACTTTGTGTGCCACCAAACGTCACAACATAACTGGGTGATTATAAAGGTGCTCTACAGGTGTCTCCAAAGGTACTTGTTGGGTTGGCGTATTTCGAGATTAGGATTTGTCACTCATATTGTCGGAGAGGTATCTCTGGGCCCACTCGGTAATGCACATCACTATAAGCCTTGCAAGCATTGCAACTAATGAGTTAGTTGCGGGATGATGTATTAAGGAACGAGTAAAGAGACTTGCCGGTAACGAGATTGAACTAGGTATTGAGATACCGACGATCGAATCTCGGGCAGGTAACATACCGATGGCAAAGGGAACAACGTATGTTGTTATGCGGTCTGACCGATAAAGATCTTCGTAGAATATGTAGGAGCCAATATGGGCATCCAGGTCCCGCTATTGGTTATTGACCAGAGAGGTGTCTCAGTCATGTCTACATAGTTCTCGAACCCGTAAGGTCCGCACGCTTAACGTTCGTTGACGATATAGTACTATATGAGTTATGTATGTTGATGACCGAATGTTGTTCGGAGTCCGAGATGAGATCACGGACATGACGAGGAACTCCGGAATGGTCCGGAGATAAAGTTTGATATATGGGATAGTAGTGTTTGATATCCGGAAGGGTCTCGAAATTCACCGGAAGGGGTTCCGGATGTTTCCCGAAATGTTTGGGCACGAGAACACTTTATCTGGGCCAAAGGGGAAAGCCCACGAGGCTTTTGGAAAGTGCAAAAGGAAGTTTTTTGGAGACCAGAGGCTAGACGCCGGGAAGCCTGGCGTCTAGGGGGTAGACGCCGGGAACCCTGGCGTCTAGCCCTGGAGTCCAAGAAGGACTCTTGCCTTTCGGGTGAAACCGACTTTGAGGAGGCTTTTACTCCAAGTTTCGACCCCAGGGCTCAACATATAAATAGAGGGGTAGGGCTAGCACCAAAGACACATCAAGAAACACCAAGCCGTGTGCCGGCAACCCCGTCCCCTCTAGTTTATCCTCCATCATAGTTTTCGTAGTGCTTAGGCGAAGCCCTGCGTAGATTGTTCTTCACCAACACCGTCACCACGCTGTCGTGCTGCCGGAACTCATCTAATACTTCGCCCCTCTTGCTGGATCGAGAAGGCAAGGACGTCACCGAGCCGAACGTGTGCAGAACTTGGAGGTGCCGTGCTTTCGGTACTTGGATCGGTCGGACGTGAAGACGTACGACTACATCAACCGCGTTGATATAACGCTTCCACGAACGGTCTACGAGGGTACGTAGACAACACTCTCCCGTCTCGTTGCTATGCATCACCATGATCTTGTGTGTGCGTAGGAATTTTTTTGAAATTACTATGTTCCCCAACAGACGCCCCCGCCGCCCTAGTTCCCCGCTGCCCATTGCCACTCCACCCCCGCCGCCCCTGACCACCACCGTCCCCGACGCCCCCGACGCCCCGGCGCCCGTCGCCGCTTGCTACCTCTTGAGCACTGCGTTGGTTTTCCCTTAAAGAGGAAAGGGTGATGTAGCAAAGTAGCGTAAGTATTTCCCTCAGTTTTTGAGAACCAAGGTATCAATCCAGTAGGAGACTACACGCAAGTCCCTCGTACCTACACAAACAAATAAGAACCTCGCAATCAACGCGATAAAGGGGTTGTCAATCCCTTCACGGTCACTTACGAGAGTGAGATCTGATAGAGACAATAATAATAAGATAAATATTTTTGGTATTTTTATGATATAGATTGAAAGTAAGGATTGCAAAATAAAATAGATTGGAAAGTTATATGATAAGAGATAGACCCGGGGCCATAGGTTTCACTAGTGGCTTCTCTCAAGATAGCATAAGTATTACGGTGGGTGAACAAATTACTGTCGAGCAATTGATAGAAAAGTGCATAATTATGAGAATATCTAGGCATGATCATGTATATAGGCATCACGTCCGTGACAAGTAGACCGAAATGATTCTGCATCTACTACTACTACTCCACACATCGACCGCTATCCAACATGCATCTAGAGTATTAAGTTCATAAGAACAGAGTAATGCATTAGGCAAGATGACATGATGTAGAGGGATAAACTCAAGCAATATGATATAAACCCCATCTTTTTATCCTCGATGACAACAATACAATACGTGCCTTGCTGCCCCTGCTGTCACTGGGAAAGGACACCGCAAGATTGAATCCAAAGCTAAGCACTTCTCCCATTGCAAGAAAGATCAATCTAGTAGGCCAAACCAAACTGATAATTCGAAGAGACTTGTAAAGATAACCAATCATACATAAAAGATTTCAGAGAAGAATCAAATATTGTTCATAGATAAACTTGATCATAAACCCACAATTCATCGGATCTCGACAAACACACCGCAAAAGAGTTACATCAAATAGATCTCCAAGAAGATCGAGGAGAACATTGTATTAAGATCCAAAGTGAGAGAAGAAGCCATCTAGCTAATAACTATGGACCCGAAGGTCTGAGGTAAACTACTCACACATCATCGGAGGGGCCATGGAGTTGATGTAGAGGCCCTGCATGATCGATTCCCCCTCTGACAGAGCTCCGAAAAAGGCCCCAAGATGGGATCTCTTGGGTACAGAAGGTTGCGGCGGTGGAAATAGGGTTTCGTGGTGCTCCTGGATGTTTTCGGGGTATATGAATATATATTGGAGGAAGAAGTAGGTCGGTGGAGCCACGAGGGGCCCACGAGGGGGGAGGGCGCGCCCCTGCCTCGTGGCCTCCTCGTTGGTTGCTTGACGTCCACTCCAAGTCCCCTGGATCACGTTTGTTCCAAAAATAACTCTCCCGAAGATTTTATTCCGTTTGGATTCCGTTTGATATTCCTTTTCTGCGAAACACTGAAATAGGCAAAAAATAGCAATTTGCACCGGGCCTTGGGTTAGTAGGTTAGTCCCAAAAATAATATAAAAGTGTATAAATAATCCCATTAACATCCAAAACAGATAATATAATAGCATGGAACAATTAAAAATTATAGATACGTTGGAGACGTATCAAGCATCCCCAAGCTTAAGTCCTGCTCGTCCTTGAGTAGGTAAATGATAAAAATGGAATTTTTTATGTGGAATGCTACCTAGCATAATTCTCAATGTAATTTTCTTTATGGTGGCATGAATGTTCAGATCCGAGAGATTCTAGACAGAAGTTTAATATTGACATAAAAATAATAATACTTCAAGCATACTAACTGAGCAATCATGTCTTCTCAAAATAACATGGCAAAAGAAATTTCATACCTACAAAATCATATAGTTTGGCCATGCTTCATTTTCGTCACACAAGAATGCTCTCATCTTGCACAACCCCGATGACAAGCCAAGCAATTGTTTCATACTTTAGTAATCTCAAACTTTTTTCAACTTTCACACAATATATGAGTGTGAGCCATGGATATAACACTATGGGTGGAATAGAATAATGATAGGGGGTTATGTGGAGAAGAAAAAAAAGGAGAAAGTCTCACATCGACGAGGCTAATCAACGGGCTAGGGAGATGCCCATCAATTGGTGTCAATGCAAGGAGTAGGGATTGCCATGCAACAGATGCACTATAGCTATAAATGTATGAAAGCTCACGAAGACCTAGGGCATTTGAGGAAGCCCATTATTGGAATATACAAGCCAAGTTCTATAATGAAAAATTCCCACTAGTCTATGAAAGTGAAAAAACAAGAGATTCTCTATCATAAAGATCATGGTGCTACTTTGAAGCACAAGTTTGGAAAAAAGGATAGTAGCATTGCCCCTTTTTATTTCTTTTCTTCTTTTTTGGGCCTTTCTTTTTTTATTTGGCCTTTCTTCTTTTTATTTGGGACAATGCTCTATTTATGATTATCATCACACTTCTATCTTTTTACAACTCAATGATTACAACTCGATACTAGAACAAAATATGACTCTATATGAATGCCTCCAGCGGTATACCGGGAATGGCAATGAATCAAGAGTGACATGTATGAAAAATTATGAATGGTGGCTTTGCCAAAAATATGATGTCAACTACATGATCATGCAAAGCAATATAACAATGATGAAGCGTGTCATAAATGAAACGGTGGGAAGTTGCATGGCCTTATATCTCGGAATGGCTATGGAAATGCCATAATAGGTAGGTATGGTGGCTGTTTTGAGGAAGATATAAGGAGGTTTATGTGTGATAGAGTGTATCATATCACGGGGTTTGGATGTGATACGTCTCCAACGTATCTATAATTTATGAAGTATTCATGCTATTATATTATCTGTTTTGGATGTTTGTGGGCTTCATTATGCACTTTTATATTATTTTTGGGACTAACCTATTAACCTAGAGCCCAGTGCCAGTTTCTGTTTTTTCCTTGTTTTTAAGTATTGCAGAAAAGGAAAATCAAACGGAGTTCAATTGACCTGAAACTTCACGGAACTTATTTTTGGACCAGAAGAAGCCCATGGAGTATCGGAGATGGACCAGAAGAGTCCCGGGCTACCCACGCGGGTGGGGGGCGCGCCCACCCCCCTGGGCGCGCCCCCTGCCTCGTGGACAGCCCGGAGATCCACCGACATACTTCTTCCTCCTATATATACCCATATACCCTAAAAACTTCGAGGAGTAGAATAGATCGGGAGTTCCGTCGCCAGAAGCCTCCGTAGCCATCGAAAACCAATGTAGACCCGTTCCGGCACCCTGCCGGAGGGGGGAATCCCTCTCCGGTGGCCATGTTCTGTTGGAAATATTCCCTAGAGGCACTAATAAATTGGTTATTATTATATTTCCTTGTTCATGATAATCGTTTATTATCCATGCTACAATTGTATTGATAGGAAACTCAGATACATGTGTGGATACATAGACAACACCATGTCCCTAGTAAGCCTCTAGTTGACTAGCTCGTTGATCAATAGATGGTTACGGTTTCCTGACCATGGACATTGGATGTCGTTGATAACGGGATCACATCATTAGGAGAATGATGTGATGGACAAGACCCAATCCTAAGCCTAGCACAAAGATCGTGTAGTTCGTATGCTGAAGCTTTTCTAATGTCAAGTATCATTTCCTTAGACCATGAGATTGTGCAACTCCCGGATACCGTAGGAATACTTTGGGTGTGCCAAACGTCACAACGTAACTGGGTGGCTATAAAGGTACACTACAGGTATCTCCGAAAGTGTCTGTTGGGTTGGCATGAATCGAGACTGGGATTTGTCACTCCGTGTAAACAGAGAGGTATCTCTGGGCCCACTCGGTAGGACATCATCATAATGTGCACAATGTGATCAAGGAGTTGATCACGGGATGATGTGTTATGGAACGAGTAAAAGAGACTTGCCAGTAACGAGATTGAACAGGGTATCGGGATACCGACGATCGAATCTCGGGCAAGTATCGTACCGCTAGACAAAGGGAATTGTATACGAGATTGATTAAGTCCTTGACATCATGGTTCATCCGATGAGATCATCGTGGAACATGTGGGAGCCAACATGGGTATCCAGATCCCGCTGTTGGTTATTGACCGGAGAGTTATCTCGGTCATGTCTGCATGGTTCCCGAACCCGTAGGGTCTACACACTTAAGGTTCGATGACGCTAGGGTTATAGGGAATAGATATACGTGGTTAACGAATGTTGTTCGGAGTCCCGGATGAGATCCCGGATGTCACGAGGAGTTCCGGAATGGTCCGGAGGTAAAGATTTATATATGGGAAGTCCTGTTTTGGTCACCGGAAAAGTTTTGGGTTTTATCGGTATCGTACCGGGACCACCGGGAGGGTCCCGGGGGTCCACTAAGTGGGGCCACAAGCCCCGGAGGGCTGCATGGGCCAAGTGTGGGAGGGGACCAGCCCCAGGTGGGCTGGTGCGCCCCCCCACAAGGGCCCAAGGTGCCTAAGGGGAGGAGGGGGGCAAACCCTAAGGGCAGATGGGCCTTAGGGCCCATGCCTGGTGCGCCTCCCTCTCTCCCCTCCCCCTTGGCCGCCCCCTAGATGGGATCTAGGGGCTGCCGCCACCCCTAGGGAGGGAACCCTAGGTGGGGCGCAGCCCCTCCCGTTCCCCTATATATACTTGAGGTTTGGGCTGCCTAACACACGCGATTCAATCTCCTTCTTGGCGCAGCCCTACCCCTCTCCCTCCTCGTCTCTTGCGGTGCTTGGCGAAGCCCTGCTGGAGTACCGCGCTCCTCCACCACCACCACGCCATCGTGCTGCTGCTAGATGGAGTCTTCCCCAACCTCTCCTTCTCCCCTTGCTGGATCAAGGCGTAGGAGACGTCACCGGGCTGTACGTGTGTTGAACACAGAGGTGCCGTCCGTTCGGCACTAGGATCATCGGTGATTTGGATCACGACGAGTACGACTCCATCAACCCCGTTCACTTGAACACTTCCGCTTAGCGATCTACAAGGGTATGTAGATGCACTCTCCTTCCCCTCGTTGCTAGATTACTCCATAGATTGATCTTGGTGATGCGTAGAAAATTTTGAATTTCTGCTACGTTCCCCAACAGTGGCATCATGAGCTAGGTCTATGCGTAGTTTCTGTGCATGAGTAGAACACAAAGCAGTTGTGGGCGTTGATTTTGTCAATTTACTTGCCGTTACTAGTCTTATCTTGATTCGGCGGCATCGTGGGATGAAGCGGCCCGGACCGACCTTACACGTACTCTTACGTGAGACTGGTTCCACCGACTGACATGCACTAGTTGCATAAGGTGGCTAGCGGGTGTCTGTCTCTCCCACTTTAGTCGGATCGGATTCGATGAAAAGGGTCCTTATGAAGGGTAAATAGCAATTGGCATATCACGTTGTGGTTTTGCGTAGGTAAGAAACGTTCTTGCTAGAAACCCATAGCAGCCACGTAAAACATGCAAACAACAATTAGAGGACGTCTAACTTGTTTTTGCAGGGTATGCTATGTGATGTGATATGGCCAAAGGATGTGATGAATGATATATGTGATGTATGAGATGATCATGTTCTTGTAATAGGAATCACGACTTGCATGTCGATGAGTATGACAACCGGAAGGAGCCATAGGAGTTGTCTTAATTTATTTATGACCTGCGTGTCAACATAAACGTCATGTAATTACTTTACTTTATTTCTAACCGTTAGCTGTAGTAGTAGAAGTAATAGTTGGCGAGACAACTTCATGAAGACACGATGATGGAGATCATGATGATGGAGATCATGGTGTCATGCCGGTGACGATGATGATCATGGAGCCCCGAAGATGGAGATCAAAAGGAGCAATATGATATTGGCCATATCATGTCACTATTTGATTGCATGTGATGTTTATCATGTTTATACATCTTATTTGCTTAGAACGACGGTAGTAAATAAGATGATCCCTCATTAAAATTTCAAGAAAGTGTTCCCCCTAACTGTGCACCGTTGCGAAAGTTCGTCGTTTCGAAGCACCACATGATGATCGGGTGTGATAGATTCTTACGTTCGAATACAATGGGTGTTGACGAGCCTAGCATGTACAGACATGGCCTCGAAACACATGCGAAACACTTAGGTTGACTTGACGAGCCTAGCATGTACAGGCATGGCCTCGGAACACAAGAGACCGAAAGGTCGAGCATGAGTCGTATGGTAGATACGATCAACATGAAGATGTTCACCGATGTTGACTAGTCCGTCTCACGTGATGATTGGACACGGCCTAGTTGACTCGGATCATGTAATCACTTAGATGACTAGAGGGATGTCTATCTGAGTGGGAGTTCATAAGATGAACTTAATTATCCTGAACATAGTCAAAAGGTCTTCGCAAATTATGTCGTAGCTCTCGCTTCAGTTCTACTGTTTAGATATGTTCCTAGAGAAAATTTAGTTGAAAGTTGATAGTAGCTATTATGCGGACTAGGTCCGTAAACTGAGGATTGTCCTCATTGCTTCGTAGAAAGCTTATGTCCTTAATGCACCGCTCAGTGTGCTGAACCTCGAACGTCGTCTGTGGATGTTGCGAACATCTGACATACACATTTTGATAACTACATGATAGTTCAGTTAAACGGTTTAGAGTTGAGGCACCGAAGACGTTTTGAAACATCGCGAAACATATGAGATGTTTCGAGGGCTGAAATTGGGATTTCAGGCTCGTGCCCACGTCAAGAGGTATAATTCCTCTGACGATTTTCTTAGCCTGCAAACTAAGGGAGAAAAGCTCAATTGTTGAGCTTGTGCTCAGATTGTCTGAGTACAACAATCATTTGAATCGAGTGGGAGTTGATCTTCCAGATGACATAGTGATGTTTCTCCGAAGTCATTACCACCAAGCTGCTAAAGCTTTGTGATGAACTATAATATATCGGGGACATATATGATGATCCTTGAGATATTCGCGATGTTTGACACCACAAAAGTAGAAATCAAGAAGGAGCATCAATTGTTGATGGTTGGTGAAACCACTAGTTTCAAGAAGGGCAAGGGCAAGGGCAAGAAGGGATACTTCATGAAATGGCAATTCAGCTGCTGCTCTAGTGAAGAAACCCAAGGTTGAACCCAAACCCGAAACTAAGTGCTTTTGTAATAAGAGGAACAGCCACTGGAGCAGAATTACCCTAGATACTTGGTAGATGAGAAGGCTGGCAAGGTCGATAGAAGTATATTGGATATACATTGTGTTAATGTGTACTTTACTAGTACTCCTAGTAGCACCATGGTATTAGATACCGGTTCGGTTGCTAAATGTTAGTAAACTCGAAATAAAAGGCTGCGTAGTAAACAGAGACTAGCTAAAGATGAGCTGGCAATATGTGTTGGAAGTTTTTCCAAGCTTGATGTGATCAAGCATCACATGCTCCCTCTACCATCGAGATTGGTGCTTGCGTTGAGCATAGACATGATTGGATTATGTCTATCGCAATACGGTTATTCATTTAAGGAGAATAATGGTTACTCTGTTTATTTGAATAATACCTTCAACGGTCTTGCACCTAAAATGAATGGTTTATTGAATCTCGATCGTAGTGATACACATGTTCATGCCAAAAGATATAAGATAGTAATGATAGTAACACCTACTTGTGGCACTGCCACGTAAGTCATATCGGTATAAAACGCATGAAGAAGCTCCATGTTGATGGATCCTTGGGCTCACTCGTTTTTGAAAAGTTTGAGACATGCGAACCATGTCTATTGGTGTATATGCATGAAGAAACTCCATGCAAATGGACCGTTTGGACTCACTTGATTTTGAATCACTTGAGACATGCAAATCATACCACATGGGCAAGATGACTGAAAGCCTCGTTTTCAGTAAAATGGAACTAGAAAGCAACTTGTTGGAAGTAATACATTTTGATGTGTGCAGTCCAATAAGTGCTGAGGCGTGTGGTGGATATCGTTGTGTTCTTACTTCACAGATGATTTGAGTAGATGTTGAGTATATTTACTTGATGAATCATGAGTCTGAATTATTGAAAGGTTCAAGTAATTTCAGGGTGAAGTTGAAAGATCGTCGTGACAAGAGGATAAAAGATCTATGATCTGATCATAGAGATGAATATCTGAATTACGAGTTTGGCACAGAATTAAGACATTGTGGAAATTGTTTCACAACTAATACAGCCTGGAACACCATAGTGTGATGGTGTGTCTGAACATCATAACTGCACCCTATTGGATATGATGCATACCATGATGTCTCTTATCGAATTACCACGATAGTTTATGGGTTAGGCATTAGAGACAACCACATTCACTTTAAATAGGGCACCACGTAATTCCGATGAGATGACACCGTATGAACTATGGTTTAGAGAAACCTAAGCTGTCATTTCTTAAAAGTTTGGGGCTGCGACGCTTATGTGAAAAGTTTCAGGCTGATAAGCTCGAACCCAAAGCGGATAAATGCATCTTCATAGGACACCCAAAACAGTTGGGTATACCTCCTAATTCAGATCCGAAAGCAATAGGGATTGTTTCTAGAATCGGGTCCTTTCTCAAGGAAAAGTTTCTCTCGAAAGAATTGAGTGGGAGGATGGTGGAGACTTGATGAGGTTATTGAACCGTCTCTTCAACTAGTGTGTGGCAGGGCACAGGGAGTTGTTCCTGTGGCACCTACACCAATTGAAGTGGAAGCTTATGATAGTGATCATGAAACTTCAGATCAAGTCACTACCAAACCTCGTGGGATGACAATGATGCGTACTACTTCAGAGTGGTACGTAACCCTGTCTTGGAAGTCGTGTTGCTAGACAACAATGAACCTATGAGCTATGGAGAAGCGATGGTGGGCCTGGATTCCAAAATGGCTCGAGGCCATATAATCCGAGAGAGGATCCATAGTGTAGACTTTGGAAGAACTACTTGATGGTCGTAAGGCTGTTAGGTACATATGGATTTTAAAAGGAAGACGGACAATGATGGTAAGTATCACCATTAAGAAAGCTCGACTTGTCGTTAAGATGTTTTCCGACAAGTTCAAGGAGTTGACTACGATGAGACTTTCTCACTCGTAGCGATGCTAAGAGTCTGTTGGAATTATATTAGCGATTACTGCATTATTTACATTGTTTCCTCGACGATTATCTTGAGGAAAGGTTGTATGTGATACAACCGGAAGGTTTTGTCAATCCTGAAAGATGCTAATAAGTATGCAAAGCTCCAGCAATCCTTCTAAGGACTGGAGTAAGCATCTCGGAGTTGGAATGTATGCTTTGATGAGATGATCAAAGATTTTGGGTGTATACAAAGTTTATGTGAAACTTGTATTTACAAAGAAGTGAGTGGGAGCACTATAGAATTTTTGATGAATATATGTTGTTGACATATTGTTGATCAGAAATGACGTAGAATTTCTGGAAAGCATATAGGGTTATTTGGAAAGTGTTTTTCAATGGAAAGCCTGGATTAAGCTACTTGAACATTGAGCATCAAGATCTATAAGGATAGATCAAAACGCTTAATGGTACTTTCAAATGAGCACATACCTTGACATGATCTTGAAGGTGTTCAAGATGGATCAGTCAAAGAAGGAGTTCTTGCCTGAGTTGTAAGGTATGAAGTTAAGACTTAAAGCTCGACCACGGCAGAAGAAAGAGGAAGGACGAAGGTCGTCCCCTATGCTTTTGTCATAGGCTCTATACGGTATGCCATGCTGAGTACCGCACCTGATGTGTGCCTTGCCACATATCTGGCAAGAGGGTACAAAGGTAATCTAGGAGTAGATCACCAGATAGCGGTCTAAATTATCCTTAGAGGAATAAGGATATGTTTCTCGGTTATGGAGGTGATAAAGAGTTTGACGTAAAGAGTTACGTCGATGCAAGCTTAACACCTATCCGGATAGCTCTCAGTAGAGATACCGGATACGTATAATGGAGCAACAATTTAGTATATCTCCAAGTAGAACAGTTATTTGAAATGGCTCCAAATGTAGCGTAGTAGTTGCATCTACAAGATGACATAGAAATTTGCGAAGTACATACGGATCTGAATGTTGCAGACCCGTTGACTGAAACCTCTCTCACAAGCATAGCATGATCAAACCCTAAACTCTTTGGGTGTTAGTCACATGGGGATGTGACCTTGAGTGTTAATCACATATCGATGTGAACTGGATTATTGACTCTAGTGCAAGTGGGAGACTGTTGGAAATATGCCCTAGAGGCAATAATAAATTGGTTATTATTATATTTCCTTGTTTATGATAATCGTTTATTATCCATGCTAGAATTGTATTGATAGGAAACTCAGATACATGTGTGGATACATAGACAACACCATGTCCCTAGTAAGCCTCTAGTTGACTAGCTCGTTGATCAATAGATGGTTACGGTTTCCTGACCATGGACATTGGATGTCGTTGATAACGGGATCACATCATTAGGAGAATGATGTGATGGACAAGACCCAATCCTAAGCCTAGCACAAAGATCGTGTAGTTCGTATGCTGAAGCTTTTCTAATGTCAAGTATCATTTCCTTAGACCATGAGATTGTGCAACTCCCGGATACTGTAGGAATACTTTGGATGTGCCAAACGTCACAATGTAACTGGGTGGCTATAAAGGTACACTACAGGTATCTCCGAAAGTGTCTGCTGGGTTGGCACAAATCGAGACTGGGATTTGTCACTCCGTGTAAACGGAGAGGTATCTCTGGGCCCACTCGGTAGGACATCATCATAATGTGCACAATGTGATCAAGGAGTTGATCACGGGATGATGTGTTACGGAACGAGTAAAAGAGACTTGCCAGTAACGAGATTGAACAAGGTACCGGGATGCCGACGATCGAACTCGGGCAAGTATCATACCGCTAGACAAAGGGAATTGTATACGGGATTGATTAAGTCCTTGACATCGTGGTTCATCCGATGAGATCATCGTGGAACATGTGGGAGCCAACATGGGTATCCAGATCCCGCTGTTGGTTATTGACTGGAGAGTTATCTCGGTCATGTTTGCATGGTTCCCGAACCCGTAGGGTCTACACACTTAAGGTTCGATGACGCTAGGGTTATAGGGAATAGATACACGTGGTTACCGAATGTTGTTCGGAGTCCCGGATGAGATCCCGGACGTCAAGAGGAGTTCCGGAATGGTCCGGAGGTAAAGATTTATATATGGGAAGTCCTGTTTTGGTCACCGGAAAAGTTTCGGGTTTTATCGGTATCGTACCGGGACCACCGGGAGGGTCCCGGGGGTCCACCAAGTGGGGCCACAAGCCCCAAAGGGCTGCATGGGCCAAGTGTGGGAGGGGACCAGCCCCAGGTGGGCTGGTGCGCCCCCCCACAAGGGCCCAAGGCGCCTAAGGGGAGGAGGGGGGGGGCAAACCCTAAGGGCAGATGGGCCTTAGGGCCCATGCCTGGTGCGCCTCCCTCTCTCCCCTCCCCCTTGGCCGCCCCCTAGATGGGATCTAGGGGCTGCCGCCACCCCTAGGGAGGGAACCCTAGGTGGGGGCGCAGCCCCTCCCCTTCCCCTATATATATAGTTGAGGTTTGGGCTGCCTAACACACGCGATTCAATCTCCTTCTTGGCGCAGCCCTAGCCCTCTCCCTCCTCGTCTCTTGCGGTGCTTGGCGAAGCCCTGCTGGAGTACCGCGCTCCTCCTCCACCACCACGCCGTCGTGCTGCTGCTGGATGGAGTATTCCCCAACCTCTCCTTCTCCCCTTGCTGGATCAAGGCGTAGGAGACGTCACCGGGCTGTACGTGTGTTGAACACGGAGGTGCCGTCCGTTCGGCACTAGGATCATCGGTGATTTGGATCACGACGAGTACGACTCCATCAACCCCGTTCACTTGAACGCTTCCGCTTAGCGATCTACAAGGGTATGTAGATGCACTCTCCTTCCCCTCGTTGCTAGATTACTCCATAGATTGATCTTGGTGATGCGTAGAAAATTTTGAATTTCTGCTACGTTCCCCAACATCTTCATCATCCTCGCGCTCTCCATGACAAGGAGGGAGTAGTTCACCCTCAGGGCTGAGGGTATGTACCAGTAGCTATGTGTTTGATCTCTCTCTCTCTCTCGTGTTCTTGAGGTGGTACGATCTTGATGTATCGCGAGCTTTGCTATTATAGTTGGATCTTATGATGTTTCTTCCCCTCTACTCTCTTGTAATGGATTGAGTTTTCCCTTTGAAGTTATCTCATCGGATTGAGTCTTTAAGGATTTTAGAACACCTGATGTATGTCTTGCACGTGCTTATCTGTGGTGACAATGGGATATCACGTGATCCACTTGATGTATGTTTTGGTGATCAATTCGTGGGTTCCGCCCATGAACCTATGCATAGGGGTTGGCACACATTTTCGTCTTGACTCTCTGGTAGAATCTTTGGGGCACTCTTTGAGGTACTTTGTGTTGGTTGAATAGATGAATCTGAGATCGTGTGATGCATATCGTATAATCATACCCACAGATACTTGAGGTGACATTGGAGTATCTAGGTGACATTAGGGTTTTGGTTGATTTGTGTCTTAAGGTGTTATTCTAGTACGAACTCTATGATAGATTGAACGGAAAGAATAGCTTCATGTTATTTTACTAAGGACTCTTGAATAGATCGACGTGAAAGGATAACTTTGAGGTGGTTTCGTACCCTACCATAATCTCTTCGTTTGTTCTCCGCTATTAGTGACTTTGGAGTGACTCTTTGTTGCATGTTGAGGGATAGTTATATGATCCAATTATGTTATTATTGTTGAGAGAACTTGTACTAGTGAAACTATGAACCCTAGACCTTGTTTCCTAGCATTGCAATACCATTTACGCTCACTTTTATCATTAGTTACCTTGCTGTTTTTATATTTTCAGATTACAAAAACCTTTATCTACCATCCATATACCACTTGTATCACCATCTCTTCGCCGAACTAGTGCACCTATACAATTTACCATTGTATTGGGTGTGTTGGGGACACAAGAGACTCTTTGTTATTTGTTGCAGGGTTGCTTGAGAGAGACCATCTTCATCCTACGCCTCCCATGGATTGATAAATCTTAGGTCATCCACTTGAGGGAAATTTGCTACTGTCCCACAAACCTCTGCACTTGGAGGCCCAACAATGTCTACAAGAAGAAGGTTGTGTAGTAGACATTAAGCTCTTTTCTGGCGCCGTTGTCGGGGAGGTGAGTGCTTGAAGGTATATCTTTAGATCTTGCAATCGAATATTTTAGTTTCTTGTTTTAGCATTAGTTTAGTTTATAAAAGAAAATTACAAAAAATGGAATTGAGTTTGCCTCATACGCTTCATCTTTTTAATATCTTTCATGAGAATGATGGAAGGGGAAATTGTGCTCAAGTGCTAGAAGAAGAAGTCTATAAAATGTTTGGCACTAAATCTTTGAATGATGAGCATGATTGCAATGTTGTTAGTATGAACTCCTTGAATATCCATAGTACTAATGATGATTGCACTAGTTATGATGAAAATGTCTCCTATAAACATGTCAATTTTTGTGGAGTGCATTGGGTTTGCGAGTACACACCAAATAGTGAAGATAGATATTGCAAGAGGCATAAGAATTTAGAAACTAAATGGTTGCAAGAAAGGCTAAATGTTAGTGCTGAAAATTTAAAATTTCTTAGCCATACTTGTGAACTTTGCAATGAACGTGGCCATTTAACCATCCGATGCAAATTGTTTCATGATCTAATCGTTTCCAAAAATTGTGATGACTTGATTTCCCTTGCACATCATAATGAACTTAGTTTGCTCATGGGTTATGAGGAAATGAAACATATAACTAACTATCTTCCAGTATTTGCCCGTGATAAACTTCTTGATTTTGATCTAGAGGAAATTTATATGTATTGTGCGGTGAATTGTATTGAAAATCCTTCTATTGCCAATTACATAAAGAAAAGAAAACAAATAGAAGATGAAGAGAATACTAATGAAAGGGAATAGACTTCCCAATATCCTCCTATTATTTCTTATGATGAATTAGGTAACGAGGAGGAGCCTTCTATTCAACCAATCTCATTAATAAGGAGCTCCAAAAAGAGGGTTGAACCCACACATGATGTGAAGAAGAAAAAGAAAAGACGGAGAAGCAAAGGTAAAAAGGTATCCCTCCCAAATTATGTTGCTCCTGTTACTCATTGTGAGGATGATAATTGTTATACTATCGGTGCTATCCATACTATTAATGATGAGAGTGATTATGCTTATGATATGAAAAGGCCCAAGCTTGGGGATGCTATGTTTGACGAGAATGAGATGTTTGAGAATATATTTGCTGCAAATAATTTTTGTCCCAAGCTTGGGGATGCTATGTTTAATGAAGATGATATTTCTAGCCTCCCAAGTTTTGATATGCAAATTTGTTATGATGATAGCATGCCTCCTACTTAAGATGATTATATTGATGAAAGTGGGTTTGGAAGAGTGTCAAATTTAGGAAGTAATGATCCCACTATTTTGGAGGATGTTGGATCTTATTATGATAATTATGAAAGTGGATTTGGAGAGGTCATGACTTTATTTAGTAATGATTCCACTATCTTGGAAGAGGTTTCAATCGATTATGATGAGAACAAAGTTGCTACCTATGATGATTATTGTGATGATCCTTATGCCATAAAAAGTAGTGATGATTATATTTATAAAACTTGTCATGATTATGATTACCCCTTTTCTGAACATTACTCTTTTAATGTGGAAACAATTTATAGTATCCGAGTCTCTTATGACACTCCCACTATTCAGATTGAGAAGAATTTTGCTTATGTAGAGAGTAGTAAATTTTCTATGCTTGTAGATCATGAAAAGAATGCTTTAGGTGCTGGTTATATTGTTGAATTCATTCATGATTCTACTGAAAATTATTATGAGGGAGGAATATATGCTTGTAGGAATTGCAATAGTATCAAGTTTCCTCTCTATGTGCTTAAAGTTTTAAAGTTATGCTTATTTTGCCTTTCTATGCTAGTTGATTATTGTTCCTATATGTTGTTTGCTCACAAAATCCCTATGCATAGGAAGTGGTTTAGACTTAAATTTACTATTCATATTCTTCATAACGCTCTCTTTATGTTACAATTCTTATCTTTTATGTGAGCATCATTGAAATCATCATGCCTAGCTAGGGGCGTTAAACGATAGCGCTTGTTGGGAGGCAACCCAACTTTATTTTTGTTACTTGCTTTTTGCTCCTGTTTAATAATAAATAATTTATCTAGCCTTTATTTTATGTGGTTTTATGCTTTTAATTAGTGTTTGTGCCAAGTAGAACCGTTGGGAAGACTTGGGGAAAGTCTTGTTGATCTTGCTGTAAGAAACAGAAACTTTAGCGCTCACGAGAATTGCTGCCATTTTTTATTGGAGAGTGCTATTTAGTTAATTCTTTTTTCATATGATTAATAGATAAATTACTCACGTCTAGAAATTTATTTTAGAATTTTTTGGGTTCCAGAAGTTTGCGTTAGTTATAGATTACTACAGACTGTTCTGTTTTTGACAGATTCTGTTTTTCGTGTGTTGTTTTCTTATTTTAATGAATATATGGCTAGTAAAAGAGTTTATAAACCATAGAGAAGTTGGAGTACATTAGTTTTAACACCAACATAAATAAATAATGAGTTTATTACAGTACCTTGAAGTGGTGTTTTGTTTTGTTTCGCTAACGGAGCTCACGAGATTTTCTATTTTGAGTTTTGTGTTGTGAAGTTTTCAAGTTTTGGGTTAAGTTTTGATGGATTATGGAATAAGGAGTGGCAAGAGCCTACTCTTGGGGATTCCCAAGTCACCCCAAGGAAATATTCAAGGACAACCAAGAGCCTAAGCTTGGGGATGCCCCGGAAGGCATCCCCTCTTTCGTCTTCGTTCATCGGTAACTTTACTCGGAGCTATATTTTTATTCACCACATGATATGTGTTTTGTTTGGAGCGTCAATTTATTTTGATAGGATTTGCTTTCTCTTATTTAGAACAATGTTTTGCATCTTTTATTCCAATAAAAGCGGCATTGATAGCCTTTACTATGCCTATTTTACAAGTCCACATGTTGCTGTTTGAAAACAGAAAGTTTACCGCTGTTGCAAAAATTCCCTAGAAAAGTCAGAATGTGATAAAATGTTGAAACCTTTTGCATAATAAGATATGATAAATTTACTACAGTGGGAATGTTCCTTCATAATTTTTGGAGGTAGGGAAGTATGGATCTTGCTGCACTCTTTACAGACTGTCCTGTTTAGGCAGATTGCTGTTATGTTTGCATTGTTTGCATATGTTTGCTTATTTAATGATTTTATTTGAGGATAGGACTATTAAATATGCATAGGCATTTAGTATTCAATGTTGAATAATAATTTTAGTGATTTTCTACAGTAGATTATGATAAGGTTTTTGCATTGGTTTATACTAACTTATCTCATGAGTCCTTGTTGAGTTTTGTGTGGATGAAGCTTTTGAGATTTAGGGAGACTGTGATATGAGAGGAATTAAGGAGACACAAAAGATCAAGATTGGGGATGCCCAAGGCATCCCAATATAATATTTCAAGAAGTCTCAAGCATCTTAGCTTGGGGATGCCCCGGTTGGCATCCCACCTTTCTTCTTCAACAACTATCGGTTAGTTTCGGTTGATCCTAAGTTTTTGCTTCTTTACATGATGTTTGCCATTCTTAGAATGTCATTTTACTTTGTTTTGATTGATGTTTGAATAAAATATCAAGATCTTAAATTCTAAATGAGAGAGAGTCTTCACATAGCTACATAATTATTTAACCACTCATTGATCTCCACTTATATCTTTTTGGAGTAGTTTGTCAATTACTCGTGTGCCTCACTTATATCCTATGAGTAAATGGTTCAATGATTTGAATGTCATAAATCTGAAATTATATATGTTCCATATGCTTATCCCATGGGGAGTAATGACTTTACATATAAGAAGTAGATGTGGTAAATTTATTGAAGGTTAGCAAACATTGTATTGGTCACTTGAACAATTCATGAAAGAATATTGAAGGAAGAGAGATTTCACATATAAATATACTATCTTGGACATCTTTTGTAATTGTGAGCACTCATTAAAATATGACATGCTAAAAGGTTGATGTTGGACAAGACGACGTAATGTGTGTCGTAGTTCTAGGTCTGACAGTAGAATGGGGGGGGTAGGAATGTAGAGGCAAGATCCTAGCTATGGAGGAGTTGTACACGCGAGTTTTACGAGTTCAGGCCCTTCTCGGAGGAAGTAACAGCCCTACGTCTCGGAGCCCGGAGGCGGTCGACTGGATTATACACGTATGAGTTACAGGGGGTGCGAACCCTTGTCCCTGAGGAGGGGGGTGGCTTATATAGAGTTCGCCAGACACCTCCCGCCCTCAGTTACAAAGGGTTTAAGGTACATAAAGGTAGAGACGTTACTGGTAACGCCTGTAATAAAAGTACATAAATGACCATTAAAGCTATGACTTAAATCCCGACCATTGCAGAGTGAGTGGCTCTTAGTCTTCTAGTAGTCGAGTGGTTGTTCGTATGGTCGAGTGTCTTCAAGACTGTCGAGTGGAACATGGCTTTATGGTCGAGTGGACGATGATTTTTCTTCGACTGCTTCTGGTTCTTTAAGAGATGTCCTTGGGGAGGGTATCTGATCAGATCCATGACCCTATCCTAGGTACATAGCTTCATCATTAGCCCCCGAATGGATCAGGGTTTGAGTGAGGAAGGAGTTGAGAACACTTCCGACTCATTCTTCGTGCTATGAGTATATCTCGCTCTCGATCAATGAACTAAGGGGATGACATCAACTTGTTTTTCAGTCGCCTTGGTCCATTCTTAGTTTTTGTCGAGTGAACTTTCATGGTAGAGTTTCGAATGACGATGTGGAGGATGTTTTCTGTCTGACAAGTTGCTCTGCTCTCCGCGGATTTTGCGGGATTCGAATTCTGGGAAGCACACTGGACGGGCGAGGCTGTGGTAATCGGGACGGATTAGGCAGGTCGCCTCGGTCTCCGCCCCACTTTTTTCGCCACGTATCGCGCGCGCGACTGTTGCGGGATTTGTTTAGATCATCTGGGCCTACAAGTCAGTCACTCGGGAATGACCTTATAAGAGACACTGGACCAGGCCTTTGAACAGCGTGCCCTCATTCTCTTTCTTCTTCTTCAGACTTCTCCGCCGCGCCCGCTTCCGCTCTCGGTGTCGCAACCTCGCTCGGACTCGATCCGCCGCCATGGGAAAAGAGAAAACAGTGGCGTTGGAGCGCGCGAAGAAGGCGACCGCGAAGGCGAAGGGCAAGAGGACCAGCCAGGGCGGATCCTTGTCAAGATCCGGCCTGCCGCCGGGCTGGATCCAGGGCGACTGGATCCGCTCGACGATCAACCAGGATGACCTCGATGACCTGGTGGAGGGGGGACTGATCCCCCACGAATTGGCGCGGCTCCCGGGGAACGAGACCGAGCCGCAGCCGTGGGAGGGTGAGTGCGTTCTCCTTGCCACTCACGTCGACCGCGGGTTTTCTTTGCCTCCCCATCCTTTCTTTCGTGGCTTTTTGAACTTCTTCGGGGCTCAACTCCACCACTTCACTCCAAACACCATAGTTTATCTGGCTGCCTTTGTGTCAATGTGCGGAAATTTCTTGGGTTGTCGACCGCACTGGGGTCTCTTCAAACACATATTCACCTGTCGCTCCCAGTCAGTCAAGAAGGCCAACCCGAGTGATGAGAGGACGCACATGATCCAGATGTGCAGGGGCCTTGGGATCCAGATGAGGAACAAGAGTACCTTCCCAGTGATGATCCTTCCCGACTCGGTCCGGGGCTGGCAGTCGACTTGGTTTTACTATAAGGACCAGCCGACCTCGGGTCAGTCGACTGGACTTCCCCCCTTTTCCCTGGCTCGAGTGGAGAAGCCCTCCTCCTTGAGGGTGATCCCAGAAGAGAAGGCGCAGGTCAAGGCGTTGGTCGAGCGGGTCGTCCAACTTGTCCGCGACGGAGTGACTGGGATGGACCTGCTGGAGGTCTTTCTCAGTCGACGCATCCAACTACTTCAGGCCCGTGACCATCCGATGTGGATGTACTCGGGACTCGAGGACTCCACTCAGATCCACCCGGAGGACGTCAGCGAAGACACAGTGGAGAAGTGGCTGAGGGGAATCACCAGCAACAAAGACAATCCCCGGGGGTCTAGGAGGGTGATTCCACTTGACCACTCGCGCCAGCTGGAACAGGTATGATTCTGCTTTGCCAAGTATCTTCTCGATTCACTGTGTGACACCTTGTTGATGGTCGACTGTATTTCTTTTGCTCGTTGTCCTTTCAGGCTCTCATTGATATGTACTCGATGCCCAATGGACTGCAGGAGCAAGACGTCGAGGAAGGAGCGAGCGGGGGCGAGAGTGGCGAGTGGCACTCGGATGCAGAGGAGGACGAGGAGAGCGACGACTCGAGTGATGACGAAGAGGTTGACTCGCCTCCTCCCAGAGAGAGGAGATCCAAGCACGCTCACGACCGGGCGAGCACCCCGGTCCTGGTGACCGCGCCGACTGGGCAATCTTCGAAGCACCCCCGGATGTCTTCCCCAGCGCCGATTGAGAAGGCTCTGAAGCAGCTCAAGGTTGTGCCGCCTCCTGCGCCAAAAGCATCGAAGGCCACCTCCTCCAAACCACCGAAGGCTTTGCCTAGAATCAAAGTGACCATCCCCACCATCTCCGGGTAATCATCTGACCTGTTCTTTTCGTTGATTTGAGCAAAAGAACATAACCGACTGAGTGCGGACATTTGCAGTGCTGCTACATCAGGAACCTCTTCCTACCAGTACCGAGACGAGGAGATGGAAGACGCGGTTACCTCCAACCCAGGTAAAAACTCTTATGATCTTGTTCTTGATTACTCGGTCGATTGAATTCTAGAGGTTCACTTGGGGTCGAGTGAACTTCTCTGCAGCTCCACCCAACGTCATCAATCTCTTAGACGACGATGAAGATGTGGCTCCTAGGCCCAGAAAGAACAAAAAGGTAGCGGCTGGTAAGGCGTCTCAGCAGGGACCAACGACAACACCAACCGTCCGTCAATCTAAAGACGCGGGCGGGGCCTTTGTAACCTTCGATGTACCCTTGTCGAGTGAGCGCCCTTCACCGTCGACTGTACTGGTGTCTCCTTCAGTCGTCCAATCTCACGCCCCGGAGCTCCAAGCTGCCGCACCTGGGTCGTCTGCCCTCTTCTTCACCAGCTACCCTGTTCCGGAAAACCAGTCGGATGCGACTGCGGAAGCCATCCGTCAGGCTAACGTGATGATGGAGCGGATGAAGACGGTGCACGAGAATAGCCAGGCTGCTTACGACGCCAGCGCTGCTCTCCGGGCCAATGTCCAAGTAAGTAAACTTTCGACTGACCTTGTTCTATCAGGATATGCTACCCGAAATATTTTCTTCCATACAATCTCCTGTTGTTTGCGTCGAATCTGTACACCCACTAGGTGTTTTGTTGTCTTTGGTATTTGCGCTCTTCCACTCGGTCTGGGCGAGTAGGATCTGAACCGGTGGGGGCACGCTAAGTGCACCCACTAGGTGTAGTCCCCGAGACCGCAGTCGACTGCTGGCGGTCGACTGGGGTCTGAGTTCTTTTTCCTTTCTTTTCTTCCACTCGACCCGGGCGGACCGGTCGAATGAGATCTAAACTAGTGGGGGCACGTCAAGTGCACCCACTGGGTGTAGTCCCCGAGACCACGGTCGACTGCTGGCAGTCAACTAGGGTCTGAATAGTTTTTTTTACTTGACCCGGGCGGACCAGTCGAGTTGGGTGTGAATCAGCAGGAGCACGCCAAGTGCACCCGCAGGGTGTAGTCCCCGAGACCGCAGTCGACTGCGTGCAGTCGGCTGGGGTCTAAGTGAACTCTTTAAGTTTTATTCACTCAAAAGTAAATAACCTTTGATCTTGTCAATTGACACGTCTTTTGCCTCCTGCAGAAATCTTGTACTCTCATTTCCAAGTTTGCTGGACTTGAGGAGAAGCAGAGGCAACTCAACCTCGACTTGGAGCTGGCCCAACAAAATTTTAAGAAAGCTCAAGATGAAGCTACTGGTATGGAAGGTAACTGCATGTCGACTGTTTACGTCGATCGTCTTTTAAAACATGTCTTCGATCTCTTGTTTGATCCGATTGCTTCTTTTGCGGAGAAAATGAAGTTGGCTTTGGAGAAAAAGGACTCGGACCTCGCAGCTGCATAGAAGGAAGCCCAGAATAAGACCGCCCTTGCAGACCAGAAGCTGGCTTCAGTCGGGGCGTTGGAAGGGGAGGTGAACAAGCTGAAGTCCTGTCTCAATGAGTCTAACCGAGAAGTGAGTCGTCTGAAGAAGGATAAAATTGCCCTGAATGAAAAGTGTTGTCTGCGGTCCACAAGAGGAATGAAACAGAAGCTTATCTGAGAACTCTTGCCAAGAAGCTCTATAGCTCTATCTTATGCTGGAAGGTACTTCTTTTAAACCGACTGTGTTGATTCTTGCAAACGAATCCTGTCCGATCGACTCACTAATTTTTTGACTGCAGAATTCTGTCAAGACTTTGACGAGGAAACCAGAAGGGTCGAGATGGGTCTGGACCCTATCGCTTCTCCAGTTTGTGACGAAACTGCCATGAACGTGCTCCGATTGGAGTCTCGTGTCGCCAGCGTCACAAGTTACCTCGCGCGTCTGAAGGTGGCAGTCTCACGAGTCGACTCATTGCTCTAGCCAAGGGTGACGCTCCAAAATGACCTGGAATCTCTGATGGCTCGACTCAACGAGATCCCCGATCGAGTGCTAGAATGGGAGAAGTCCTCCGCCCGGTGTGGTGCTGACGTGGCGCTGTCTTTGGTACGAGTCAACTGCAAGGAAGCCCGTGAAGACAAGATGGCAGCGATCAAGGTCGCCAACACCAAAAGGCATGACTTCCAGTCCTTTATGGAGACTTTCATCGCTGCTGCCACTCGGATCGCGGATGGGATCGACTTGGACGAATTCGTCGAACCAGCCAGCCCTCCTCCTGCCGAGTGAACAAACTTATGAGATTTGAATCCGTCTTAAATTTGCCTCGGAATGCCGAGTGATTGCTGTAACCGTTAAACTCTTTCGGGCTTGATGCTCGAATACTTTTGATTTGCTACTTGGAACTTTAGGATTTATCCGAATTGCTTTTGAGTATACTTGAAATTGCTTTTAGGGTCTGCTCCGTTGTATATGTGGCGTAGCTCGAAGGAGAAGGTTGCAGTCGACCTGCGCTTCGACGTCCTTGCAGACAAGGATGGAGCTTACGTTGTATTTGTGGCGTAGCTTGGAGAAGAGGGCCGCGGTCGACCTGCGCCTCGTCGTCCTTGCGGACAAGGATGGAGCGTACGTTGTATTTGTGGCGTAGCTCGGAGAAGAGGGCCGCGGTCGACCTACACCTCGTCGACCTTGCGGACAAGGATTTTATAAACTTAGGCGAGTGCTGGACTGCAGCTAAGCCCCCGAGTGGGAGGATTGCTCACCACTCGGTAGGATTTTACAAACTTAGGCGAGTACTGGACTGCAGCTAAGCCCCCGAGTGAGAGGATTGCTCACCACTCGGTAGGATTTTACAAACTTAGGCGAGTACTGGACTGCAGCTAAGCCCCTGAGTGGGAGGATTGCTCACCACTCGCTAGGATTTTACAAACTTAGGCGAGTACTGGACTGCAGCTAAGCCCCCGAGTGAGAGGATTGATCACCACTCGGTAGGATTTTACAAACTTAGGCGAGTACTGGACTGCAGCTAAGCCCCCCGAGTGGGAGGATTGCTCACCACTCGGTAGGATTTTACAAGTAGGCGAGTACTGGACTGCAGCTAAGCCCCCGAGTGGGAGGATTGCTCACCACTCGGTAGGATTTTACAAACTTAGGCGAGTACTGGACTGCAGCTAAGCCCCCGAGTGAGAGGATTGCTCACCACTCGGTAGGATTTTACAAACTTAGGCGAGTACTGGACTGCAGCTAAGCTCCCGAGTGAGAGGATTTCTCACCACTCGGTAGGATTTTCTTTCGAGCTTAGGTGAAACGGATTCGCAGCTAAGCCTCCTGAGTGAGAGGCTTGCTCATCACTCGGGAGGATTTTCTTTCGAACTTAGGCGAAATGGATTCGCGGCTAAGCCCACCCACTGGGGGATTTCGGAGGTAAGTAAAAACAACAACAATCGTGCTAGAAGACTGAAAAGCTCTTATCTTTGACGAACAAATTACAAAGGTACTTCTTATTACATTTTATTCGAACGAGTGCTGAAGTATAAAAAGGGCGAAGCAGCTCTGCGTTCCAAGCCCGTGGCTCGTCCTTCTGATGCTCGACGCTGTAAAGATGGTATGCTCCATTGTGGAGAACTTTGGTGATGATGAAGGGGCCTTCCCAAGCCGGGGCGAGCTTGTCTAGTTTCTGTTGATCCACTCAAAGAACCAGGTCTCCCTCTTGAAAGGTTCGACCCTCATGTTTCTCGCGTGGAATCGACGCAAGTCTTGCTGATAAATGGTCAACCGGATCAAGGTCATCTCTCTTTCCTCCTCTAAGAGATCGACTGAATCTTGCCGGGCCTGCTCTGCTTCCTCTTCGGAGAAGAGCTCGACTCGGGGTGCGTTGTGGAGCAGGTCACTTGGCAGAACAGCTTCGGCTCCATAGACCAAAAAGAAAGGAGTTCGTCCAGTCGACCGATTGGGAGTTGTCCTCAAACCCCAGAGAACTGATGGAATTTCATCGAACCAAGCGCCTGCTATGTGTTTGAGATCACGCATCAGTCGGGGTTTCAGTCCTTTGAGAATTAGGCCATTCGCTCTTTCTGCTTGTCTGTTCGACTACGGGTGAGCGACTGAAGCATAGTCGACTCGTGTGCCTTGAGAAGCGCAGAAAGCTCTAAACTCATCAGAATCAAAGTTCAACCCGTTGTCAGTGATGATACTGTGTGGAACTCCATATCTGAATGTCAATTCTCTGATAAAACTGACAGCGGTGCTGGCTTCAAGATTCTTGATAGGTTTAGCTTCGATCCATTTGGTAAACTTGTCGACTGCTACGAGCACATGAGTGAAGCCGCTCCTACCAGTTCTTAGTGGTCCAACCATATCCAGTCCCCAAACAGCAAAGGGCCAGACGAGGAGAATGGTCTTCAGGGCTGACGCTGGCTTGTGAGACATGTCAGAGTAAAACTGGCAGCCTTCACATCTGTCGACTATATCTTTCGCCATTTCATTTGCTCGTGGCCAATAGAATCCGGCTCGGTATGCTTTAGCCACGATGGCCCGAGAGGACGCATGGTGACCACAGGTCCCCGAGTGGATGTTGTTGAGGATCATTCGACCTTCTTCTGGCGTTATGCATCTCTGACCGACTCCAGTCACGCTTTCCCTGAACAGTTGTCCTCTTATCACAGTAAAGGCCTTGGATCGACGGACGATCTGCCGAGCCTCTTCTTCGTCCTCTGGGAGTTCCTTCCTAAGGATGTACGCAATGTACGACACTGTCCAGTCAGGAGTAATGACCAGAACCTCCATGATTAGGTCGACCACGGCTGGAACCTCGACTTCAGTCGGATCTGTGGCGCTCTTAGGCTGCGGGGGCTCTTCAGTAAAAGGATCTTCCTAAACTATCGGTGTGTGAATATGCTCCAAAAACACATTGCTGGGAATGGCTTCTCTCTCGAAACCTATCTTTGCCAAGTCATCGGCTGCTTGATTTTTCAGACGGGGTATGTGATGGAGCTCTAACCCCTCAAACTTATTTTCCAACTTCCTCACCGCATTGCAGTAACCAGTCATAGCTGGGCTTCTAACGTCCCATTCTTTCATCACTTGATTGACCACCAAATTTGAGTCGCCGTAAACCATGAGGTGACGGATGTCGAGTGAAATGGCCATACGTAACCCATATAGGAGTGCTTCATATTCTGCTTCGTTATTGGAGGAATTGAAGTGAATCTGGAGTACGTATCTGAGCTTGTCTCCTCGGGGAGATACCAGTACCACCCCAGCACCAGAACCATTCAACATTTTGGATCCATCAAAGAACATGGTCCAGTGCTCCGAGTGAACTTGAGTCGGCAGTTGTTGTTCGATCCACTCGGCGAGGAAATCTGCCACTGCTTGGGACTTGATAGCTTTCTTTGCCTCAAACTTGATATCTAAGGGAAGGAGTTCAATCGCCCATTTTGCCACTCGACCTGTTGCGTCTCTGTTGTGCAGAATCTCCGACAATGGAGCGTTGCTGACGACTGCAACAGAGTGATCAGAGAAATAGTGTGCAACCTTCTTTGTGGTCATGTAAATCCCATAAACAAGCTTCTGATAGTGTGGATATCTCTGCTTTGACGGAGTCAGAACTTCAGAAATATAATAAACAGGGCGCTGAAATTTATAAGATTTTCCCTCTTCTTCCCGCTCGACCGTAAGTACTGTACTGACGACTTGTCCAGTGGCCGCTATATAAAGGAGTAAAGGCTCTTTGCTGATCGGGGAAGCAAGCACCGGCTGGGTGGAAAGCAGGGCTTTTAGCTCTGCAAATGCTGCATCAGCTTCAGGAGTCCACTCGAACTTATCTGATTTCTTCATCAGTCGGTAAAGAGGCAGTGGCTTTTCACTGAGGCAAGAAATGAATCGACTTAGGGCGGCCAAACAACCAGTAAGCTTATGAACATCATGCACACGCACAGGGCGTTTCATCCGGAGTATGGCACCCAGTTTCTCTGGGTTAGCGTCGAGCCCTCGTTCGGAAACGAGAAAACGGAGTAATTTTCCACCTGTAACTCCAAACGTGCACTTTGATGGATTAAGCTTGATATCATACCTTCTGAGGTTGGCAAAAGTTTCAGGAAGGTCAGCCAGTAGGTCGAAACCTTTACATGACTTGACCACAATGTCATCCATGTATGCTTCCACATTCCGACTGATCTGGGTGAGTAAACACTTCTGAATCATCCGCATGAATGTGGCTCTGGCGTTTTTCAAGCCGAATGGCATAGTGACATAACAGAAGCACCCAAATGGGGTGATGAAAGCTGTTTTTATTTTGTCGGGTCCGTACAGACGGATCTGGTGGTACCCGGAGTAGGCGTCCAAAAAGGACAAACGCTCGCACCCCGCAGTTGAGTCGACTATCTGGTCGATGCAAGGGAGAGGGAAGTGATCTTTCGGGCAGTCCCGATTGATATGTTTGAAGTCGATGCACATGCGAAGTGAGTCGTCCTTCTTTGGGACCATGACAACATTAGCTAACCACTCGGAGTGGTAAATCTCACGGATAAACTCAGCTGCCAAAAGCCGAGCCACCTCTTCACCGATTGCCTTCCTCTTCTGTACGGCGGACCATCGAAGATGTTCTTTGACTGGTTTTACTTTTGGGTCGACTCACAAACGATGCTCAGCCAGTCCCCTGGGAACACCTGGCATGTCCGAAGGTTTTCATACAAAGATGTCCCAGTTCTCACGGAGGAACTGGGTGAGCGCTTCTTCCTATTTGGAGTCGAGTGTTGTTGAAATGTGAGTCGGAGCAGCATTGGGGTCCGTCGGGTGAATGTGAATCGACTTTGTTTCGCCAGACAACTGGAATGCTGAATCCGTGGCGGGCTTCTTGGCTCGCAACAAATCACTCGGATCTACACTTTTTTGATATTCCTGCAATTCTACTACAGCCATCTGTGCGTCGGTGATCTTTGAGCCCTTCTGGAAGCACTCTTCTGCCTTCTTCCGACTACCAGTGATAGTGATAACCCCTTTGGGACCAGGCATCTTCAATTTGAGGTACACGTAACATGGTCGAGCCATAAAACATGCATAAGCTGGCCTGCCCAGAATAGCATGATAGGCACTCTGGAAATCCACAACTTCAAATGTCAACTTTTCTTTGCGGTAATTCTTGGAATCACTGAAAACTGTCGAGATCAATCTGGCCGAGTGATGCAGCCTTCTTGCCAGGAATGACCCCGTGGAAACTCATATTACTTTCACCGAGTCTGGACATCGAAATGCCCATTCCTTTCAACGTCTCTGCATACAGTATATTCAGGCCACTGCCACCATCCATCAGAACCTTAGTCAGTCGGGTGCCTTCGACTACTGGGTCGACCACCAACGCTTGCCTCCCAGGGGTGGCTATGTGCGCTGGGTGATCGGACTGGTCAAACGTAATGGTAGTCTGGGACCACTTCAAATAACTGGGTGTCACAGGAGCGACCATGTTCACTTCTCTATTGATGACTTTCAATCGACTTTTACTCTCAACGTCAGCGAAAATCATCAGAGTGGAATTCACATGGGGATAACCATCGTCATCCTCTTCCTCATCCTCAACCTTATCTGCTTCTTTCTCCTTTTCCTTGGGCTGTTTCTCTCGGAATTGTTGGATTAGGAGTCAACACTGCCGAGTGGTATGCTTCGGGTAAATGAAATTACCCTCTTCATCTTTTTTGGTGTGGATGTGGCATGGCAAATCCAACACATCATTTCCATCCTGATATTTTACTTTCTTGGGGTTCCACGGTCCCTTGGGCTTCCCCTTGAACTTTCCTTGAGTCACGGCTAAGGCTTCACCGGGAGCGGCTAGCTCGGCTTTGCGCTTCTGCTTCCGACTGGAGTTTCCTCCTCCGGTTTCATGGGCGACTGTTTTGTGCTTGCCACTCCGGAGTCGGTCTTCTTCTTCACCGTTGGCATACTTGGTGGCAATTTCCATCATCCGAGTCAGAGTCATATCTCTTGTCCGATCGAATTTCAGATTCAACTCCCGATACTTGACGCCTTCTTTAAAGGCACAAATTGCCTGATGATCAGACACATTCTCCACCGTGTGGTGCAATCTGATCCATCTCTGGATATAGTCCCTCAAAGTCTCATTCGGTTTCTGAATGCAACACTGTAATTTGGTCAACCCTGCCGGCCATGTGCAAGTACCTTCGAATGTTCTGACAAATACTCGGGCAAGATCTTCCCAAGCATAAATACTACTAGGTGCTAACTGATTCAACCATGCTCTAGCCGAGCCCTCCAACATCAGAGGAAGGTGTTTCATGGCCACTTCATCATTGCCGCCACCAAGCTGGACAGCCACTCGGTAGTCTTCAAGCCAAGTGTCCGGCTTGGACTCACCAGTGAACTTACTGACTCCAGTCACCAACCTGAAGTTGGGGGGAATCACTGCAGCCCTGATGGCTCTACTGAAGCACTCTGGACCTGAGACATGCACCCTGCTGCTGGTTGGTAGATCTCTGTCATGACCTTCTCGGTGAGCCCTATTTCTGTTGGCCAAGCCCTGAACGAGAATAAATCTCGCATCAAAGCCTGGTTCTCTGGGGTCGACTAGAATCCCTTGCCCCATACTGTGAGGGCGCCTGTCATCATGTTGCCGAGGCACGTACGACCCACTCCTTGTGGGAGGCGTGGGCACTCGATGACGATCATCGCGATCGACTCGGTGATCATACTGCTCATGGTTTTTGTACTGATCTCGTTGATCTCCACGTCCCTCACGCCTCGGGGGCGATCTTGGGCTGTGAGCCGACTGAACTATGTCCGCAACCACGGATCTGCTATGGATCTTATTCTGCGACTGAGATACTGCTGTATTCTGCTCTCCCGCCGCACGGAGCAAGGCCCGGATCTGCACTAGACCTCGACCAGCTTCTGACTGGGAAGGTTGGATCGACTCCGCTATCCGGGCTGCAGCTGCGAGATTCTGGATCGGAGTTCGGTATACTTGAGTCAGAGGCGAAAAAGTTGACGTCGTCTGGATTCAGGAGCACGCTATCGAGCACGCTCGTCGAGTGCGCGCTGGAGATTCTCCAATCGAGTGTGCTCAGCCAAGTTGGCCAAGCGCGCCTCCTCCAAGGCCTGGGCCTCAGGGGTTTCTCCAATGATAGGAGTGTGAAGTGCATCCATGTTCCGACGGTGAAGTTCTTCCCTCCACTGCGAAGAGAGGGGTTCGGGGTGGTACTCTTCATGAATACGCGACGGATCACCGCCCCCATCGCCTCTGTCTTCATGGGTGAAGCCAGGAGGACTGCATGGTCCATTGACCATCAAAACTTCCGCCGCTGGGTCGCTGCTATCGCACTCAGATGCAGTCTCTACGGAGCCAGTCGACAGATCGAACAGGCCGTAGAGGGTTTCGTCGGGCTCGATTGCCGCGACTTGAGGGGTGGCCGACTGGCGAGCCACCGCATGCTTCACCCACCGCTGAAGCCTCGATTGACCGGAACACTTGCTCTGGCAGGCCACAGGGAGGGGAAAAGCTACAGGAGCCGACTGATACTGGGTCGACGGCTGCCGCAGGAGGACGCCGCGGACGCACGCGTGAAAGTGCGTTGCTCCGCGGGCGGGGAGTGCGTCGACGTCGAGTGGAGCCTCCTGAAGCCAAGCGGAGTCGTCGGCGACAAACACGAGCGCGCCGAGACGGATCTCACGGCCCTCGGCCAAACCTCCGCCTGAAACCATGATGAAGGGGATCAGAAAAATTGCAACCTCTCCAACAAGTCACTAAGACACCTGCCCCACGGTGGGCGCCAACTGTCGTGGTTCTAGGTCTGACAGTAGAATGGTGGGGGGTGGGGGGTAGGAATGTAGAGGCGAGATCCTAGCTATGGAGGAGTTGTGCACGCGAGTTTTACGAGTTCAGGCCCTTCTCGGAGGAAGTAACAGCCCTACGTCTCGGAGCCCGGAGGCGGTCGACTGGATTATACGCCTGTGAGTTACAGGGGGTGCAAACCCCTGTCCCTGAGGAGGGTGTGGCTTATATAGAGTTCGCCAGACCCCTCCCGCCCTCAGTTACAAAGGGTTTAAGGTACATAAAGGTAGAGACGTTACTGGTAATGCCTGTAATAAAAGTACATAAATGACCATTAAAGCTATGACTTAAATCCCGACCGTTGCAGAGTGAGTGGCTATTAGTCTTCTGGTAGTCGAGTGGTTCTTCGTATGGTCGAGTGTCTTCAAGACTGTCGAGTGGAACATGGCTTTATGGTCGAGTGGACGATGATTTTTCTTCGACTGCTTTTGGTTCTTTAAGAGATGTCCTTGGGGAGGGTATCTGATCAGATCCATGACCCTACCCTAGGTACATAGCTTCATCAATGGGTTATGTTTTCTTATATCCGAAATAAAGTATATTGTCATGGATCGCCCAACACGTTGAGCTTGCCTTCCCCCTCATGCTAGCCAAATTCTTTGCACCAAGTAGAAATACTACTTGTGCTTCCAAACATCCCTTAAACCAGTATTGCCATGAGAGTCCACCATACCTGCCTATGGATTGAGTAAGATCCTTCAAGTAAGTTGTCATCGGTGCATGCAATAAAAATTGCTCTCTAAATATGTATGATCTTTTAGTGTGGAGAAAATAAGCTTTATACGATCTTGTGATATGGAAGCAATAAAAGCGACGGACTGCATAATAAAGGTCCCTATCACAAGTGGCAATATAAAGTGACGTTCCCTCGCATTAAGATTTTGTGCATCCAACTATAAAAGTGCATGGCAACCTCTGCTTCCCTCTGTGAAGGGCCTATCTTTTATTATTGTCCTTTACCTTATGCAAGAGTCATGGTGATCTTCACCTTTCCTTTTTTTTCATTTTATCCTTTCGCAAGCACCTCGTGTTGGAAAGATTCTGATATATATATCCAATTGTATGTAAGGCATCATGAACTATTATTGTTGACATTACCCTTGAGGTAAAAGGTTGGGAGGCGAATCTATAAGCCCCTATCTTTCTCTGTGTCTGATTAAAACTTTGAACCCATAAATATCGCGTGAGTGTTAGCAATTGTGAAAGAATAAATGATAGTTGAGTATGTGGAGTTTGCTAAATCAAAGCTCTAACGTGGACTCTTCCTGAAAATAAGATGAATTGTAATTGTTTGATGACTAATAACACGGTTTGTTAGTTTTCAAGAAAGTTTATGATCTATACTTTAACATGTGAATAGCTTGTTACTTGATCATGAGAAGCTTTATGAGATGAGCTACTGTTATGATATATAATGATGCTAGAAAAGGTGATTGAAATTATCATTGATCAAGCTTGTGCACCTGCTAGCATTCACACTTCATAAATTATTTCTTTTATCATTTACCTACTCGAGGACGAGCAGGAATTAAGCTTGGGGATGCTGATACGTCTCCAACGTATCTATAATTTATGAAGTATTCATGCTATTATATTATCTGTTTTGGATGTTTGTGGGCTTTATTATGCACTTTTATGTTATTTTTGGGACTAACCTATTAACCTAGAGCCGAGTGCCAGTGCCAGTTTCTGTTTTTTCCTTGTTTTTAAGTATTGCAGAAAAGGAAATTTAAACGGAGTCCAATTGACCTGAAACTTCACGGAACTTATTTTTGGACCAGAAGAAGCCCACGGAGTATCGGAGATGGACCAGAAGAGTCCTGGGCTACCCACGAGGGTGGGGGGCGCGTCCCCCTACCTCGTGGACAACCCGGAGATCCACCGACGTACTTCTTCCTCCTATATATACCCATATACCCTAAAAACTTCAAGGAGCAGAATAAACCGGGAGTTCCGCCGCCAGAAGCCTCCGTGCCCACTAAAAACCAATCTAGACCCATTCTGGCACCCTGTCGGAGGGGGGATCCCTCTCCGCTGGCCATCTTCATCATCCCGGCGCTCTCCATGACGAGGAGGGAGTAGTTCACCCTCAGGGCCGAGGGTATGTACCAGTAGCTATGTGTTTGATCTCTCTCTCTCTCTCGTGTTCTTGAGGTGGTACGATCTTGATGTATCGCGAGCTTTGCTATTATAGTTGGATCTTATGATGTTTCTCCCCCTCTACTCTCTTGTAATGGATTGAGTTTTCCCTTTGAAGTTATCTTATCGGATTGAGTCTTTAAGGATTTGAGAACACTTGATGTATGTCTTGCACGTGCTTATCTGTGGTGACAATGGGATATCACGTGATCCACTTGATGTATGTTTTGGTGATCAATTCGCGGGTTCCGCCCATGAACCTATGCATAGGGGTTGGCACACGTTTTCGTCTTGACTCTCTGGTAGAATCTTTGGGGCACTCTTTGAGGTACTTTGTGTTGGTTGAATAGATGAATCTGAGATTGTGGGATGCATATCGTATAATCATACCCGCGGATACTTGAGGTGACATTGGAGTATCTAGGTGACATTAGGGTTTTGGTTGATTTGTGTCTTATGGTGTTATTCTAGTACAAACTCTATGATATATTGAACGGAAAGAATAGCTTCATGTTATTTTAGTATAGACTCTTGAATAGATCAATCAGAAAGGATAACTTTGAGGTGGTTTCATACCCTACCATAATCTCTTCGTTTGTTCTCCGCTATTAGTGACTTTGGAGTGACTCTTTGTTGCATGTTGAGGGATAGTTATATGATCCAATTATGTTATTATTGTTGAGGCACTAGTGAAAGTATGAATCCTAGGCCTTGTTTCCTAGCATTGCAATACCGTTTACGCTCACTTTTATCATTAGTTACCTTGCTGTTTTTATATTTTCAGATTACAAAAACCTTTATCTACCATCCATATACCACTTGTATCACCATCTCTTCGCCGAACTAGTGCACCTATACAATTTACCATTGTATTGGGTGTGTTGGGGACACAAGAGACTCTTTGTTATTTGGTTGCAGGGTTGCTTGAGAGAGACCATCTTCATCCTATGCCTCCCACGGATTGATAAACCTTAGGTCATCCACTTGAGGGAAATTTGCTACTGTCCTACAAACCTCTGCACTTGGAGGCCCAACAACGTCTACAAGAAGAAGGTTGTGTAGTAGACATTACCCCCGTATATAAAGGAGCAAGGGGGAGGCCGGCCGGCCCTTGGGGCGTGCCAAGGAGGGGAGGAGTCCTCCTCCTAGTAGGAGTAGGACTCCCCCTTTCCTAGTCCAACTAGGAGGAGGAAGAGGGAAGGAAGGAGAGGGAGGGAAAGAGGGGGCGC